>NW_026623813.1:167600-204521 GCF_030028575.1 Malurus melanocephalus | reverse complement strand
ATGGTTTTCTGGTATAATGGAATGAAGATTTTCTGTTAAGCAAGTACTACAGCCACGTTTTGTCTGACAGTATYCTATGGCATATTTGACAATGTTGGAAGCCAAGGAATTGGAATTATATTTAATGCACAGCTTGTTTCTCTCAAAATACAATTTCTGTTTCTGTCAACCTTACATAAGAGGTGTTAAATGAAACAGGTGAGCTACAGCAGATGGTAGCCCTGACTGTGATGACATTCAGAAGGAACCTGTTCCTGCTTCAGAGGTCTCAGACCACAATAGTTCTCAAATGATCTTTCTGAGCTGTTGTTTTGTTTAGTGCCCTCCAGATGGCTTGGGACTTTTTCAGGCCCATCTAAGTGAATGTGAGATACTCTGATGTGTCTGGCCATGTTGTTGTGACACTGAGTTAGAGTTTTGAGGTCTTGTCAGTCACTGAAATAACGAATCTGTAAGGAGACTGCCCTCTGTGACACGGTGAGTCTCAGCTGGAGGTGCATTGTACCTGTGTGCTAGTGAGAGATGGTGAAGGGTGTGCCACTGGTACAGACAATGAGCTGAAATGTAAACGGTGATTTTTGCTTTGTCTACATCTCAGTGGTTTGATTTTAAAATACAGCCACGACCATGATGCCTGCTTACAGACAAAGTTCTTGAGTACGTGCAGTTATGTGACTGTAGAAAACAGCCGTACAAATGTGTAAAAAATTGACAGTTAGAGACTTAATTTTCMGAAAGTGCAGTTACAAATGCCTTTACAATATAAGGAACCAGCAGGCATTCATGCTTGTGTTCATTTGGAAAGAGACACATAACGAGTATCAATCATTAAAACAGATGCTGAATAACTGACTTTGGACATGAGGCATATGTTTTTGACAATGAAGATGATTCATCCTTTGGACAAACTACCACTTGGAACAACATTGTATCCATCACTGAGACTGTGAAATTGAAAATGTAAATGTTTGCTATAGCTTTTCAAAGGTGGAAATCCTTCCTAGATGAAATTTAATGGCCTGTGACAGGTGCAGCAGGTAATTTTGGTAATGAAATTTAGAAATGCTCTTGCTTCCCAGCTTACCATTCTGATGTGCTGTTGGCTGTCTCATCTGGAGCAGTCTTCTTTGCTTACTGTTTTTTTTCCTCAAGTGTGATGTTGATCTAAAGGTCCRGAGATAAGCTCCCAGAACACGTTTTTAGCTGTTCACTTAATGGCATTGCAGAAGCTTCTTATCTCTTAGGAAATGTAGGCAGCTTTAATGGACAGCTTCTGTTTTTTGATCTGTGCTTCTTCATTTTCTCATATTCAAAAGTCGGTAACTTCCTGTGGAAGTGTTTTAGATAATTGCCATTTCTTAGGCTTGTGACAGGTATAGATTCAGTCCTTTTTCTTTTTGTAATTAGCCATATTAGAAACAAGGTTTGGTCTCTCACTTACTGATATTTTAACTTTATTTATTTATGCTTTGAGGCTGTAGTCAGAAATATTTTGGTGCCTTCACCAATGTATTGAGTTGAACCCCTATCAGAGCACTCTGTAGTATTGTGTTCTTCATGTTGTGGGCTTTTCTTGTTATTGTAAAGTTGAAAACACAGCAATGTTCTTTACAAAGGAACTAGAAGATTCAGGGGATGACACTTCTTACCAGTTTTTTGTTTGGTTTTTTTTTTTTTTTTTTTTTTTTTTTTTTTTTTTTTTTTTTTTTTTTTTTTTTTTTTTTTTTTTTTTTTTTTTTTTGTGTAGTAGTCCCTTTCATTGCCCTCTGTGTGGATTTTGTTGTAATAAAGTGATCAGAAAAGTTCAGAGGTAGTGTTTAAATTCCTGTAGTTTAGCTTTGACAGCAGAACTGCCAAGGTTGGCATGGTGGCTGTGGACAGGTGCCTTTTGGGCTGCCTTTCCTTGAGGTAGAAAGACCCCTGTGATCATACTGACTTATCATTACAACTATTTTCATTCCATTTCACTTGGTTGCATGCCTGCAATCCTTTTCAAGGGTGTGGATCAAAGGTACCAAGTGAGAGATGGGAGGCAACTCCTTTCCTTGAGGCACATGAGTCTGTTTTTGGAGAGGAGATCCAGAGACAACAGGAAACCTGGCAAGTGCTGCAGAAAATCACAGCTCTCATGAAGTGACAGAAGGAGCAGTGAAGAGAAAAGCCTCTGAGAATCTGCCCTCCATAAGGCAGAGAAGCAGCTAAATTAGTCTGCAGACTAAGAAACCTGCTGAGCCCAACAGGAGGATTCTCTGGCAGAGAACCAGTGGGCAGGGAAAAGTCTCTGTCTTTTTTGGGTCAGTCACAATGGGTGCTCTTTTCTCAGCTGCTTCATTATCACACATGCTTTGATGAAGCTTAGATTTTTGGGTTTAGCAACCCCTGTATTGTTTGGGCAGCTCATTGTAGGTCAAATTCAGTTCTTGCCCAGGCCAGCTTGGACTTCTTGGAGAGCATCACACACCATTGAAGTAGGAGCAGTGGACTCAAGTGTTGGAGGACCTGTACAACAAAAACTGTAATTGCTGTGGAATATACCCATGGCAAGAGTTACAGGACGTTTTAAGAATGGTTGTGTGGAATCAGATTCATATTCTATGCTGTTCTTTGTGTGTGTACTAATTTTCTCCTTTTTTATTTATTGAGGAAGAGGGTAAGAATAAAATAGCGCACAGAGTTACTTTCTCAGTGATCCGTAAGTCAAGGACAGCTTGGATCAAAGAGGATTTCTTTAGTGTTTAAGGGAACTTGATGGACATTTTTGCCCCTATATATTTGTTCAGACACTTTTTGAATGCTTGAAAATTTGGAATATGTAAAAAGCATGAGCTTTCATCAGCGTCCAAGTTAGAAAGTCTGCGTGCATGTGTATTGAATGCATAGGGGGGATTGTTATTGTAATGGTATTGATAGAGTTGCCAAACATCAATGCTGTTTGATTTGGCACGTGGATTTCAATTGACTGCCTAAGGGGCTAGTGGACATCTGTTCAACATTTTAGAACACCAGTTGAAATAATTAGTTAATAGATGGTCCTAGCTAGTATCTTGTATAGTGCTAACTTTGAAAATAAAAATTGCCTTTTTATTGCAAGCGTTTTTTATGCTCCTGCTAAATCATTGATGTGGAGCAAGGGAAGTGGCTCTCAAGTTTTGCTAGTTATATACATAGTTAAATGGTGTGTTGCGTCCAGAAAAATGAGAGGTTGGTGTAAGAAATCCTTTGAAGGAGCTGTTCAAAAGGAAATTGAGCACAATAATGTAAATTGAATGTAATTCCATCGGGTAGGAAATCTAGTGAATAGCCGAATTGTGAGAGAACAGAGGTATTGTAGTAGCTGTTCAGCTTTTAATTAAAAATCAAAGCAGTCATACACTTGTTCTAGTTCTATGCAACATGAAAAATGAACAGTTGTATTTGATTTTGTAGAATATGTACTATGTCTTTGTAGAAGAGTATAGGGAGGAGCATGCAACATCTTAGAACTCCCTAAACTTCATGATTGTGGGATTTTTGAGATAAATGGTTGCTAGAAATCATTTTGATACCTATCAGTGTTCCATATTTTTATGTAAATGTGAGTTTGAACTGGACCAATCTGAATTGAGAGGATTTGCTGATACAAATTTGAGAAGATCATACCTGACTTAACCTTTGGAGTATTGGAATTTATTTGATTTATTTAGTACTTAGCTTGTCCTTCTCGGTAAATTTAATTATCCTTCAAATGAGGCTCCAAAAATTCTATCACTTGAAAAGGATGAAGTGTGGACGCTCCAGGAAAAACTCCAAAATTTGTGTTTTTCTGGTTTGTACAGGGAGATTTTTTGCAAAAGTGAGAAACTAGGGAAATGGGCTTGCAGCATAGTTTTAGAAGTTTTTTGATACATGAACAGAGATACCTAAATGTCTTAGATAGCAAATACTTTACCAAAAAGGGAAGGTTGGAATAGAATTTATTGTAAATGCCAGGGTTAGATGTTGTGCTCCTGGCTGTTGTCGAGAAAGAAGTCAAAAAACCATTTAGGGGGTCTGTCAACACATCTTTCTTTCCCTGTTGCTGTAGCAGGGAGAGAGGGTTGGATAATATTGGCAATAGGTGAAAGGTGCTAAAAACCCCTTAATCTTCCAAACTCTACTCAGAATGTCTGTGCTGAAACAAAACTTCATATATAACAGTGGAAGACTGCCTTCAGAATCTTGCTATGCAGACCTGCTTTATGCTGTAATTCCAGCTTTTCCAGCACAGTATAAGTCAATGCCAGATTGAATTGTTGTCGCTTATGGGAATTGTGTGTTCACAGCCCTATCTCCTTTTATTTTATATGATCACAAAGTCAGTGTTTCTTGCCATTGATCTGTTTAGTTTTGTTTGTTTTCATCCACAATAAATAGCCTATTTTATTGTGATTATTTGTGGTAGTGGTATAGATTTGATACATGAGGATGTCCTTGGGATTCTGTTCTGTTTACAAGTCTCGTTATTGAAAACCCATTTTGACATGTGGCTGCTAATTGGTAAAGCTGTGATAATTTCATTCTACAGATGTACCAAATGAAAAGTGTTTTTCAAACAAAGATAACATTTTAGTGATTATCAACATGTATATGTCAATCACTTTGAGAGTTGTTAATAATAATTCCTTTAGTTAATTGGAAAAAAATTATCCCTTGGGCTGCAGTGCATTAGAAGCGGGTTTCAGATTATAGAGGTTTCTATCAATTTCCTCCTACATTCCAGCTACTTGTCAGGAGAGCTTAAAATCATGGGTTTTAATGATTTCAGATGACACCCAGGGCATTTTTCACTTAGGGAAGCTGATAACCTGCAGAGGCTTTGAAGAGCTGGTGAGAAGTTTTCATGTCTCGTTCCACCTTGCTGTGGCACATCAGAATCTTTCCTCTGTTCACCCCACAGTCTTGCTCTGGGCTCTTAGGAGTTCTGTAGGAAGTTGTCTCGTTTGTAACGGGCTTGGGTGTGGGTGTTGGTGCTTTTAAATTTTAAAAGCTGCATTAGTGTTTTACTGTAGAAAGTAGCCTGGTGAAACGAGAGCAGGAGAGCTTTATTTTGGGTCCCATATTGGGCTCATGAATGTTTGGGTATCACTTTTGTAGTTTTGCAGTTTTGTCTCTGCTGGCCTACCCTCTTCCCTACTGTGGGAAGTTTGACTTAACAGCCAGTAAAGAACATAAAACAAGTGGAAAATGTACTGTGGGACTCTGACATTTTCTTCACCAAAAAGTTCACTGTTATAAAATGCTGATTCCATATTTTGCTAGACTTTACTAAGTATCTCACATCCTGTTTTTTTTCTCCAAGTGTACATGTCTTAATGTTTTTGCAGTTGGGCTGCATTTCTCTTGGCTGTGACTGTGTGGTCATTGCTGTGCCCTAAGAGAAGGTCAGCTGCATTCTTTCAACATTTTTGGTTTTCATGTACTTGTAGTCCAGGCTTCTGTGGAGAAAYGTCTGTTTATTCTTGGACTATGTGAATACATGTGATCACCTCACAACATATTTTAAAATGCTATCCATGTTTTTCCTCTCTTAGACAAGAATGAATTATGGTTTTGTGCCTGGCTGTGTTGAACATGTAAATTTTTGCACTGTCCACTGCAGGTTTAGGTTGCTTCTAATCTGAAATGAAAAAATAGAGATATTAAGTGTTTTGGTTTTTAAAAATGTGGTTATTTCCTGCAGAACTGCATACCGCTGGAGAAGATAGAACTGAAATAAGATGGAATTTTTGCAGGCATATTGGAGGGAGCTTGTGTTTGGTCTGCAGTTTGAACTGGGCTTGTGTGGGGCTTCACTGTTTGATTCTAATGGCTGTGTGACCATGACATCACCAATCTTCCCTGTGGGAGCCCTCAGAGATACATGATTACAAGAGCTGGATTTAGGGGATTCAAACTATGTGTGAATAGAGGAGCTCTGTCTGCTCCTAGTTTGGAATATATTGCTTGGTGTATACATACTTGCAAGAATCCCCAAAACTCAAGATGGGTTTTTCCCATTTGGCAATTGTGCTTTTGCTCATTACGTGTGGGCAACAGGATTGTCCATTGTTATAATGAAATACCAGACTTTGTGACAATGAATTCAATGGTGTGTTTTACTGAAATTTAGGAAATTTAGCAAGGCTACAGTTCTCTAACACAGACTGAGTTTCTTCATACCATTTTATTTTTCTCTTTTTTTTTTTTTCCTGCTGTTTGGCATTACATTGTGCCTCTCGGCATGAAAAGGCAATGCACATCTTAAAGAATATGACAGAATATCTTGCAAGAGACTTGAGGAAAGCAAAATAGAACTGTCCAAATGAGTCCAGCAGGTTTTTACCACTCTGCAGTACTTATGAGGAAGTGAATGGCAAGAGGTTTGAACCTATGCTTGAAGCAGACACACCTGAAACACGCTCATGAAAAGGGGTGTCTTTCAACTCCTTTTGCTAGGTGGGAAGTGTTTAATCACTAAATTTAACAAATGAAAGAATACCTGATAAGCTTTGCATCTCATTTGGAGAGGAGCAATTTATTGAAACCCTAATCTGGGAAGAAGTTGATGAGCTGATGCTATTATTAACMTTACTGCATGGAAGGCTATGGAGTAGCAATGCAGGTTTTGAGTCTGTTTGTCCCTCTGTACAGCCAGTACAACAYTTGGGCCTTTTTTATAACAGAAATGTGTTTGGACAGCATTTAGAGGTAATATTCCCTTATTTAGTGAAGTGTTTGTCAAGCATGACCTCACCAGAGCTCTACCATGGTGGTGTTTAACTGGAATATTGTGCTGTCCAAAGCCAGCAATAGCAGGCTGGTACAGAGCAAGCACATAATGCAAGGTCCCCTCCAGAAATTGTAGATTTTTCTGTGTATCGATCTCCCATCATTGTGGAGTACAAGTTGTGTCAGTACAAGTTGTGATTGCTCCCATCTCAAAAGACAAAGGTTCTAACCAAGAAAACAAAGGAGGGAAAAGTTCAAGGTGATTAAAGTGGTTTTGAATAGGAAGAGAGGAGGAGACCAGTCACTGACTGCAAAAGGAATTCTACAATCAGTATGATATTTCAGGAAGATAATTTACTGAAGAATATGAACAGAACTCTTAATTTCTGTGAAGATAATTTTCATCCATTTTAAAACATCAAARCAAGCTTTGGTGTGGAAAGAGGATGTGTAATGTGTACCTTTCCTCCTAATTAACCTAGTCTGCATCTTCCTGCTTCTGGGAAGGTGAGACTGAGTGCATTTACAGTGATAAATGACCTTGGCCTGTTCATCTGCTGCAGGGATCAGTGCATCTAAACTGTGGCACAGCCAAGTACTGTGTTTTAGCAAGATCCATTAGATATCCATTTGGAACTAGAGTAAGATGAAAGGTATTGCCTGTGCCTGACACTCACTGTAGATGTTTCACTTTGGTGCAAGTGGGTTTACTTTGAACTACAGGATGATGTCCATGTGGCTSTGGTGGCAGGAGAACTGTGCTGCTTTCTTAGAGGTCATGCTGTAGTGGAGTTAAACAGGAAAAGGGAAATACWCATAAATACTACAGGATGCCTCTTTCTTCACGGAAGCTCATGGGGGTTGCTTACTTTCGTGGTGAGTCCTTGGGGAAGATGATGTATGGCCATGTAGTGACACTGTCCTTGAGTATCTGCACTCGGGTTGACCATGGCATCCTTACTTAAATGTGTGCAGGGTTGAGAGGGTGTTATACAGAGCTTCTGGTGTGTACCATCTAGAATTGGCTTTACTCAAAACTTTTGTTTGTGGGAGATGTTTAAAWTTAATCCTATTAATAGCTTTGGTTCAGGGATCATTTTTGAGCTTCTTATCTAAAAGTGTTTTATCCATCTAATATGTTTTTTCACTATGACTTAGGCYTATCTTTGCTTTATGTAATGCGATTTGCAAAATGGAATTGGAGRATATCTGGCTTTTAGGTCACTGATTACAGCTTTTGTGGTGGAAAGTGTCTGGCAAATAAACCTGAGAGAGCTTTTAAAAATTCAGATGAAAAGTGMATTTTCTCACCTTAAATATATTACACTTGTTATAAATCTGTATCTGATGATTGAGAAACAGTTGAGAAACTCATACAAAATACTTTTAAGATGATAACTGTTTTATTTTATTTCTAAAGGTTTTTTTTTTTTTTCATTCTGGTAGTACCTATGAAATACCTCTATTTTACTTTAAAATTATTTCCATGTAGTGTATTTCAGTGATTGATCATTAATTGTAGATCTGCAGTTTGGCAGTCTTGTTTTTTTTGTACTGCCTCCCTCTCCTTTCTCAACACAGTGTACTTATTGACATTTAAAATATGTATGAAAATAGAAATTTCAACTTCTGCATATAACCTTCGCTACCATCTTACCTCATACAAATGAATGCTGAAATGTTTTAGTTGAAACAGTGAATGTCTATATAGTTTGTCATATAACTTATTCACCACCAGTGTCTAATGGCAATTAGGATTTTTCTTAAAAGAAATAATGTTTCTATGGCCAGGSCAATTTGAGAAGTTACTATGGATGCCAGAAATTTTGCAGCTCCAGTGTTCCATTTTTGTGCTGTGAAACTTGTAGTTTTGCAATTTTGTTCTTTCTTCTCTTTCCTGGATTATTCCTGAATGAATTATCCAGGCTGAGGCTGCTGGGTGATGCTTCTAAAATCTTACTAGRTCATGCAATTTTCCTTAAGAGTGGGATAAAGTTCTCTGTGTGATGTTTCTGTGATAGTGGGGTAACCCTGAGATTCTCAGTGAAGCCCACAAGCCTCATTCCTTGTGTTGCTTCCATCCACAAGGTCAGCTGTGCTTCATGTCCTGCTTTTAGTTGGGTGCCCCATGCCTGTAATTAAGGGCGGTGTGGATACAGCCAAGGGTGTATAATAATAATATTGTGTCCTACAAGAGAAACTGAGTCTCTTTAAAACCATGATAATTGTAGAGAAAATACCATTATATTCTTCCAGAGTAATTTATTATTTACTAGATGCCTGACGCTTTTCATCCCTGTTTGCTTTTGAGTTTCATGTTCCTTGTGATTCTGCTTGGTTACTTGACTTTTTCCCCCCGGCTCTTACTGATCARTTTTGTGTTATGACATGGTCATAAAATGGAGTGATATAGTAGAGGTTGTGAAATTAGATGCTGTCCACTGTGCCTTCATCCACAGGAGCAGTTCAGAATTGTGAGAGGGRTGCTACGTGCTCCAAGTGATTCCAGTCTCAGCTGAGGTGCTGTAAAGTATTAGGGAAATTTAGGCTGTGACTGTACAAATGTGTGCTTAGACCCTTACATAATGGCAAAAGTAATTTAACCAACAGGGTTTTCAGGTGTAGTGAAATCATAACMAACAGCTTCAGAAAAATCTAAAGGGGTGCAGGATTACAGCCCAGCAGAGACTTGGCCATGGGAAGAACTCAATGTGAGACAGTCTGAAAGCTCAGGTGAGGGCTTTCCATGAGGAGTATGTGGCACCAGCGTTTACTATAGGATCTCAAATTACTGAGAGAGAATGATTCCCCAGTTTGAATCATGTAAATTCAGCTTTTAGGCAAAGATAGTGGATSAGATGCCAGTTTTGATGGAGTTTTTACGTTCTGACAAATGCAGTATTGTTAGTATTTCATGCTGACAACTGCTTGTCTCAGGCTGCCCATCCTGATTTGGTTTTTAYTGGTTTGTTTGAAGGCTTGATTAGAAGTGATGTGCTGCTGGAGTGTCTGTGTACATTCTGAAGGTGTCACTATGTCATACAGGAATCCTGTAGGCTGGAATAGCTTCCTCAGTGTGTCTTTACATGGTGCTCTTTATGGTTGCTGTAATGACTGTAACTTGTTTATTTCTAATCAAATGAACCTTGATACATATTCATGTGCAGATGGCAGGGGCTCATCTCTGAACCCTGCCAATCCTTTGCAGTTGGTGGAGTGTCAGTGTGYAAAACTCTCTAGATTTAATAAAGCATTTTTGATCAACAGTCATGAATATTACTGAGTGTTGGCTTCGCTTTTATTCATGAGTTTTGATAGCATCACCAATTAAAGTAACAACATCTAATGCATCATAAGATATAAATTTTATCCTTGGGATAATTTCTGTACTAAGGGCATTTTCTCACATGAACTGATGGCACCATCAGCTGCTCCAAATGTGACTATGTATCAATATGTGTTCACCATCAATATTATGATAAGAKGTATCAGTTAGTTGGGATTGAGTTATAGATGATTTGGAGATCTTAATCTGGTTTTCTTTACTGTTTGGAAAACTTCAGATTGTTTGGGTTCTTTTCCTAAGTAAACCCAGGACTGAAGACTTAAACAAAATTATATTGTGATGTTAAACATATTTGCTTACTTTCTTCTGTCTGGATATGGAGCAAGTGTATTTTATTACTGGAAGTAATATGTCCTTTTAGAAAATTACTTAAGCTACAATATTTGTGTTGGCAAATTTATTTTCCAGGCATAACAGTTCTGTATTTTTTCTATGCCCATTTGTGGAAAGAAGAAATTGTCATAAATCATTATTGCGAAGGCTGTGATGCTGAAGTTACTCTGTTTTATGTAGCTGTGGGCTGTAGGATGTAGGCAGGCTGTCATCTGCAACCTGGCCATTTAAAAATAATTTCTTATAAATCACAAATATAATCAAACTTTTATCACCAGATAAAAACAATACTTTTCTTTTAAACAGGCCTCGAATGAGTAACTTGTCAGAACGTTTAAATCAAAATTGCCATCTGAACAGGAGGAAAAAAGCCAGAGAATGTTCTCCCTTAAATCAACCCAAGGCAAGCAGCTGGCAGGCTTACAAAGAGAGGCTTGAATTCTAGTTTTGGTTTTATGGACTACTAGATTTAGAGAACCTGCGCTGAAAAATTAGTGTGTCCAGTTTACTTAAATATAGTGATGTGACTGTTCCTCTGGGGATGAGGAGCAGATGTCAGTCAGTTCCCTGTCTTTTCAAAGGTTTTAAATAATGACACTGTTGTAAATCTTAGAACAAGTTCTTTGTGCTTACTGAAATGTTCAGCCTAGTTGTATGATGCTTGAGAGGTTGGACATAGGATTGATTCCAATGTACAGATGTTTTGAAGTCCAATCAAAAAGAAGGATGTATGATGAGGCTTGTGTTGCCTGTTTCAAAATGGTCTTGATTAGTGTACAGTGATTTGGGCCTCAATAAAGCTTGAAGATCAACCATGGCTTTTTCAGGAGTGAATAATTAGTGTGAGAATTGAGTAGTTAAGTTTAACCATAGCCTTGTATTTCTATTTGCATGTCAGTTTAGCAAGCTGGTGGTAAGTTTTGGACATTCTTCACTTAACTCCCAGCTTTGTTTACTTAAGATACTAAGTACAAGATTGTCCTTTTTGAAATCTAAAGGAATGTTTCCCAATGCCCTGTGGGGTGGGAGGGAATCAATTTAGTAAAGTCATGTACTCGAGATTCCCCCCCGCATACACTTCCTACATTGCTTGTGTCTATTCTTCACCTTCCCTGTCTCCACTAGCTCCATTTCCAGCTTTCTATGTCTCCTTAGACAATGTTTGTAATCACTGTCTTCTTTYCTTACTGACATAACAAATAATGTCTGGAGTACACTGAAATCTCACTTAGTCCAACTGAGTGTTGTTCGGGGCTTTTTAGTGATTTCCATCTCCAAATGAAATTTGTWAGTGGTGTTTTATGAAGCTTCCATTAAATATTTAGCATCTCCTCTTAAATGTTTGATTCCTGATTTTACCCTTACGTGACCTTGCTGTCACTGTATGGGTAAAATCAGATTAAAATCACCAAATTTCCTGGCCAGAGGGATGGATTTGCAGTGTGTCCCCATGGCACCAGCGGTGTTTGCTGCTGCAGGGACTGCTGTTGGCACAGTGAGTGTGGCACAGTCTGGGCTGATTTCAACTGCCTGCACTAATTCTGCACTCTGTGTGCAGGAGGAGTATTTCAGGGTAATGCAAGCAGCACCTGGAAATTGCCAGGATATGGCAGCTCTATGAGGGAACCATTCTTGCCAAATGGTAAATCCTGCACTTCTCAGGGTCACTTTTTTGTGATGAGGAGGGGCTCTGTGGGAATAAATTCAGCACAGTGCACAAAAGCTTTAGAGGACAAAGCTGCACTGGGAGACAGAGGTATTTTTCCAAAATGGTCTTGCATGAGTCATTYTGGGCTGCAAGCAATACTATAATTACATTATCAATTGTACAGAGCAAGGAGYTCTGAATCCCGACTTCTAAATTGAGAAGTTTGTGTTTCTTGACTACATAACAACTGCTTCTGAGCCTTGCATTGTYCTCCCTGTCTCAGTCCCTCTCCAGACTGGAGGCAGGGAATAGACCAGCTGAAGGAAAGAATGTTTTCCTGCTTTTGTGGCTCTCCTGGAAACAGTGAAGCTGAGATCAGGACTGGAGTGTCCAACACAGAGAAATTGTGTGTGGGTGCACTCTGCATGTGTGTGAATGTTTGCCTGTGTGCACTCCATTCCTCAACACATAAGGGAAAGTAATTTGCTGCCTTATGCATTTTTTTTTAGAGTGATATATATGTGCAGATTTATCATGGTTCTTTCATTCTCATGAGGCTGTCATGAGCTGGTTGAAATTATTTCATCTCATAGATGTTTTGGAGCTGGCATGTGGGTGGGCATAGGTCAAAAAAGCTTTTTTAAATTCTCCACATGTATTAAAATATTCCAGCAGTCCAAGATTTTGGTTTGGGTTTCTTCTACTGACACCATAGACATTTCAAGATTTCTTATCCTGCTGTTTTCTAGCAGAATATCAATATTAACTGGTCAGGGATTTTTTCTTGGTTTTGTGGCATCTTTTKTCATACCCAATAAAGTGCACTAAGACAAGCTTTTGTCTTTGTGAACAGCTCTCTCAAACAGATATGTATCTGCAGATTGGTTTACATGAGAGTRAGGGGTTTGTGTGTGTGCAAAGACTGGCTGTGGAGGAAAAAYTTGTGTGATCATTTCTTTGATAATGAGATGTAGGCTGGCTGTCTATTGTGAGGCCACGAGCTGTGTGTTAGTTGTTCTTGTAGAACTGTATGGAGTTCTTGTTTGATAACTGGTTTAATTCAATACCTTTTAAAGATTTTTGAAGAAGATTAAAATTAGTAAATGTGGTCTAGTAACAAAAGATTTTTATTTGTACATGGTACTTAAAGATCGTACAGCAGAACATAATTCAGTTTCTGTCAGCTTCCCCTATTTAATTTGCCTTCTGAATTAAATACCAACTACTAAGAGCTGCAAATGCCTGGGAGTCTCTTTCCAATATTTCCAGGAATGTTTTGCTTATTTATYAAGCTTGATATGCTCATACACTCTCCATTCTGCATGTCTCAGGCACAGATGACAGGTAATRGTCAAATAAGAAGTAAGTGTAGTACTTTACCTTAACTCTCAAATCACTGTCCTGTCTGCATTGTATGCTTTATTCTTTCATGTTTTTATGAAAAATTCTGTTGTCCAGCACTCCTGCAGCATGTAATTTGTCTACATGGTTGTTTTTTAGTGAGAATAATAATAGCACAGGCAGAAAAATACTGTCACGGTGTTACCAAGAAAAACAAAAGATGAAATGTATTGTCTGAGAATCAGATGGGTTCATTGAGTGTTTTGTTGACTGTGGCAGTTAATTGAACGCTGGTCACAGCAGTGGAGGTTGGTCAGTGAGTCACACAGAGCTCTGTGTGCTGAGCACAGTAATTCACGTTAGCCAGTGACTTTGGAAATGCCCTGTGCTCCTTCCCAGAGTCTGCAGGGAGTACAAGGGAACGAGCTCTGCGAGTCCTGCAGCTGCTGAGCTGTCAGTGCTGATGCACTGCCTCAATACCTGTGAGACAAATCAAAAGGTGTGTAACTGTAGAAACAAAATATAGTGGTAGCACCCTGTGATAGGGCTGGATATATTGCTTCTTTCCGTAGTCCTAGAGACCTTCAGAATACCCCTGGGAAAAATGTCTCCAATGCAGAGGAATTAAGCAATATTCTACTTTGATGTTTCTTTGCATCTTTAGTCTCATCTTTGCATATATATTATTACTTAAAGTGTGAGAAATTACTGTGTCTAATTTGGGAACTTTATTTTCTTTTGCCCTTAGCCTTTTCCTTGTGTGGAAGGCGATGTGGTTCTGAACTGTAAAAAGCCATAGCTCGTTTCCCTTGAGAGGTACTCTAACATCCTGCTGCCTGAATTAACCTTAAGAGACCACTTTGACTTAGAGGATTTTGATTTTTTTTTTTAACACTTGGTCTACTCCCTTTTATTCCATTGAAAGMTTTTACCACCATGTCATGTGCCTTKTTTAGAGCCTGTRTGGGYAACAGGTTGTTTAGACAACCCTTAGCCTTGTCATGAGGTTTCTTTTCGACTTGGATACTATTGCTGGTAGCTACTTCATGTTCTGGCTGCTCCCTTCCATAATCTACTATAGCTCATTSTTTTATGGGACTACTCTAACATTTATACTGCAGGGTGCTTTAATTCCTTTGAGAACAGTTTTGCTTTCTCTCTTCTATCTCCCACTGTAGAATTTACTTTAGGCCTTTACATGTTAGTTTTATTTAATATTGAGGATTATTTCRCATTACACCTCAGATCCTTTTTTTTTAAACTATGTTATCAGTGTTACTTGGTGGGTATGTAGGTAAAGCCAGCTGTAATGAGAAATAGATTCCTGAGRCATACAAGACTTGCAGTCCCATCTATAAAAGAGCAGGATCTCTTCATCTGTTGAACCAGAGTATTTATAACMATTATTTTTATGACCTTGCAAAAGAAGAAGGTTAAATATTTTGTAGAACAAAGAGATTATTAAACACATTAAAATTTTGTAAGATTTCAATAGGTAATTCATCATGAACTATGAAGCTAGACAGGGATGGGGTAAACGAAGTTGGAAAGGGAAGTTTAGGRAAGACTGCATGCTTAGCTGTGTCTGTTGGGGACTACGGAAACTTTCCTGTGGATTTAAGGTTTGGAATTACTATTTTTTAAATTGTATAATCAAGGCAAGTGTATTTGCCCCAAATGTGCTGTATAAGTCCACTAGGGAAAATGTGGTTCTTTATCCAGATTTTTCAAAGAGCCAAGTTGAAATTATTTGGAACGTTTTGCTCTGAGATGTTGTCAAGCATACTGTACCTCACAAATTTTATAGCCTTCACTAAATACTGTTTGTTGTCTTCCGAAATCGGCGTAGCTTCRATGCAGCTATAATTAAAGAGGCGTCCTCCCTCTCTTAAAGGAAGTGTAAAAATGGAGTATTTAGAAARAAGTTATCCTGGGACTTGTGCCGTTTGGAATGTATTCTGATAGCTGAGTTTGTTCTTTTATGATGTGGGTATTACTGAATCTGTTCAGGATTGCTTTTGATATGTATAAGTATGAAAATACTGATTTTGACGAAGACAGATTTTTGGCAACTGTATGAGAACAAAACCCAGGCAAGGTACTTCCATGTCTTTCTCTGATAATTCAGTTGAAGGACCTCTMTGTATGGTTTCTGCAATGTCTGTGCCTTGAATATAAACAGTGAATTGCCTTAACTTTCCACTGCACATCCAAGTCCCTTTGCCGACAGCTGCTCTATAAATATAATTCTTGAAATATTGGTTACAGTGACTGGGAACAGTACAATATTATGGAGTTTCTAAATAAATTTTGCTGGCAGGCAGCTGTGTCAACAGCTTCAGGCACTATGGGGTGAACAACAAATAAGCAGAAAGGACTAGAGCCATTTGAGTGTATATCCCAGTTCCTCTGCTCCTTTTGATTTAAACTTGAACACTGCATTAATGAGTGTTGCCTTCCAAAGTGTCCCATGACCTTTTCTCTTGTTCTGCTCTAATGTGAAAAGCACAGTTGGAATGCTGTTACCATATAGTTACCAAAAATACCCACCAAAACGGGAAGAGGCGAGTAAAAGTGTTTACACTTTTTTTTTCTTATTAAACAGGGTTTCAGTCTCAAGAGTAAGGTGTCAATCTAGGTGTGAATGACACTTTAATATGTGTTTCAGGGTTGTCTTCTGGGTTAAATCCTGTGTGAGTTGACAGGAAAACGTAAGAGTGGATGCTATCTTTAAAATCCAAGTTTGTCTAAGATTGTTGAACTTCTGCTATCTTCAGAGGAATAGGAGGTGCTCAGCTGTGCATTCTCAAGCAGAGTCACAAAGTCATTACATGTGGAATAATGGTTTTATCTTCTACCTGGAATATCAAGCTCTTTAAAACCAGAGCTGTAGCTTAGAAACAAAAATGCATTACTAAAAAGCTGAAATTGCCACTCCTCTCCCTTTTACACTTGTTTTTTTTTTGAAGAAAAATTTGAATAGTAGAGCATCAGTATGAGTGTAGTATTTGTGTGCTGAGTTCAGTACTGTCATGATGATGAAATGGTACAGGATACATTTCACATCAGCTCAAGGGAAAAAGTATCTTGTAGCTCCAGAACACATTCTCTTAGACAAATGACCTTCAGCATTTATTATCTTGGTATCCCTATGAAGGCCTGATGGAAGCAGTGAAACAGGCGAGCGTGATGCATTGTGTAATTACTACAAGTGACACACGTTTGGTTTGGCACAATAACAAGGCAGTTATTACAACATTATGGGACACTGCAAAGCCTGCTAGGGAAGCTTTCTGATGTTTCAGCACATGGCTTATTTTCTACCTGTAAATATTATCATTTGTTATCCTTCTGGGGTCTTGACCACTGTGTTGGTGAGGCAGCACTGGCCCTGGGTGAAACTTTATCTCAATCACCTCACTGTTCTCCATGAGCCTYAACAGAGCTTCTTGGAGTATCTGTTCCATGGTCTCCCCRAGCACAGAGRGGARGTTGACTGTACTTCMCAGGGTCCTYCTTTTTACCTTTTTAAAAAATRGGTGCARTATTTCCTCTGTTGCTGTCACCAGGGACTTCACCTGACTGCCATGACKTTCAAATATCATGGAGTGTGCCTTRGCAACTCCATTAGCCAATTCTCTYAGCACTCTGGAATGCATCTCATCAAGTCCCATGGACTCAGATGTGCTCAGGCTCCTCAGGTGATCACAGMCCTGAGCTTCTCTTACAGTGGGARGGACTTTGTTCCCACAGTCCCCATCTTGTGGTCTTTCCATTTGAGCAGTGTGGAGAGATTGCCAGTGAAGAYTGAGGCAAAAGCAGCTGTTGTACTGCAGCCTTCTCCTTGATTGTTGCTCCCAGTTTGCCAGTCCTGCTCATCAGGGCTATAATCTCTCTTTGACACTCCTTTTCTGGCTGGTACACCTGTGGGAACACTTGTTTTCCTTCACATGCCTTGCCGAGTTCAGCTGCATCCACACTTTGGTCATCCCATCGAGTATTAAAGCATTAATGAACTTACTGGACCAATGGTAATTATTTTGAAGTGCCTAAATAACTGAGACTATTAGTAACTTGATGGGTGAAGTTATTTGGGATATTAGGATTCACAGATAGTAAATTATGTTTGGTAGCTCTGATTTTAGTCCCCGGTAGCATAAACAGAGTAAGTAAACACCTGGTGCAATGTCCTGAAGCCTTTTTGCCTCCAAGGCTCTTCTTCTTTACTAGGAAAGCAAAATCGAAACAAAAAGTGCCTTTGCCTCAGATAAACTTTAGGTAAGAATATAGGTCTGGATTTGAATAATATTTGATCATGGGGCTTCAGAAGTTAAAGTTTATTATGATCTTTACTTTCTTACTGAATTGAGACCACAATGAAAACCAGGATTTCACTTTCACAGATACCAAGTGCATGTGGGATGGTACAGAGTTTTAGAGATAACRAAAATAAAATAAAATGGTAGACTAGGGCTCAATATCAAGTTTGTCATCTGTTTTGTTATTGTTTTTTCTTATATTTCTTTGAAGATTAAAAGCTGATCTGATGGTAAGAATTACATGTTTGATAAGGAATTGGATTCTTATAAATTTTATCACCTGTTCTTCTGTTGTACTGGACTAAGTACCAGGCTGTAATTATTCTTGATGGTCTCTATGCTGTAGCTTAAAAGCCTTGGGTATTTGTGCTTCTCCAATGTGTGCTTGAAAAACTTTTTTAAGTACTTGAACACAATAACTTTGTGTTCTTGGCAACAACTGGCTGGAAAAAAAAAAGGTCTATCAAATTTTAGGGAATTATTAAATAATGTGCTGCAGGCTTTGGTGTCACCTGGTTTTACTTGCCAGYTTGACTAATGACAGAGGAAAAAGGGAAAACATAACTAATTGGATTGATTTTGGTGAAACTCAGTCGAGAACTTATAAAAAAAACCCTGTAGCAATTAACAGAGAAAATGGTACAAGGTGAGGAAGGACTGCATAATATCGTAGGTTTCTGGTATTTTTCTGAAAGTGAAAGGGAAAAAAAAAACAACTGTGTCAGGGAAAGAGGAGTGAAGTAGAGAAACAAGATATGAAGAAAAAAAATAGCATTAATTCATATTCCTCACAAAAATAGTTTTTACACCAAGGCAGCAAAAGATAAATCAATGAAAGGAGTATATAGAGGATGTAAAGTCATTTATTCATTTCGTGGATCAGGGAAATTATATTCCCTTKCTGATTAGGTAAAATTCTAGGTCTTGATATCTCAATGCATGAAAGTTAACAGRTCCAAGAGAATTGAAGGGAATAGTATAACTAAATATCTCAGAATGAATCATCAAAAATATCAAGACTCAAACTAGGAAGGCTTATTCAAACATTCAATAAAGAGAGTATTTTCAAGTCCTCAGTTCTGCAGGAGAAGGAATTGAATTTCCTGGTGCTGAAACAAGATGTGATACCATTTSTACAGACGCATTTCCTAGAACCTGTGGGAGTGCAGTCTTCTCTCTTTTAGTTTCCTTTTAATAATTATGAGACTGCCAATCAGTTTGTCCTTAAAGGCTCAGGATTTTTGTCTAATTTTGCATGTTTTGTGCACTTCAAATTTAGTGRCATTAAATTTAAAAATGGTCAAGCTATTGCTCTGTGTGTTCAGGGGGTATTTTGTTGGTGTAGGCAGATATGGATAAGGAAATCAAGGTAAAAATATCTGAATCAGCATTCCTATTTGAAAATGCAGATCTATTGCTCACAGCATTTTAGTTTGATTTACACCTTTCCAACAGAACTGTATTAAATTACATGACATATATTTCCATTTAGCTGTTGGCATTACATTTCTGAAAATGAGAAAACAATTACTGTGCTTTGATAATACTCTAGTTCACAACTAATATCTGTCATTGCTTCCTTTTATTCTACTGCATCAGAAACTATAAAGCAGCAGTAACAAAGGTTCCAAAATGTTGGCAAATGAGTGTTCTGTTCCACATGAGAATTAGTGTCTGCTCTGTAGCTTGGCAAGAAATTGGAATGCAGAAAGGTAAGCTGGTGTAATTGTTGCTGTTCRGTGTTTTGCAGAAAAGGATTAAGCAAATATTTTAATTTTTTTGTGGTTGAGTAAGGAAGGTTTTTAAGACAGGAGCGAATGGCTGAAGTTGGATTTTTAGTTTTCTTTTCCATATAAAGTGCCCATAAGAAAGCCAAAAGTCAGTATACTTTGGGGGATAAAGAGATGCTTGTGTTTGTTTCCCCTTGATATGAGGCCCACTGAGCGTGTATCAGAACTGGATTGTTGGCCCTGAACTCCCCTGGTGTAAGGAGCTGTGTTTCAGGAGCCCTATTGCTGAATGAAGAATAATGCTTGCTGGCATGACACTTACAAACTGGTTTTGCCTTTTACCCTTCTCTTTTGTGTCCCTCCTTTTTCAACAGCTGATAACTCAGGGGTTAGACTGCAGACACTGCTACAGCCCATTGGAGCTGCAGTCTCACTGCACTGTGGTCTAGAGAGAAAGGCTTGCCTGGATAAAGGAAAGGCAGCAGCTGTGACTTTCCACTGATTTACTGGGGAATAAAAAGCAGAATTTGGGAGTCTACAGTGCTATAATGTATAAGGTTTATTTATAGAAGTGGTTATGATATACTTGTCAAAAACATTAAATGCTTTAAATGATTTCCAGGTGTGGGTAGGGAGCCCCTGGAAAACTGAATGTTGCTTGTCTTAGGGAAAACAAGACGAGCCTAAAACAACATATCAAACTTTTATTGATAGGAAACAGGGATAAACAAAAGCATAAACATACACACTGCCTTCCTGAAAACCAGAMGTCACTGAAGTCATCCTTGGCCATCCTACAGGATAATGCCATAGCAGGAACTCAAAATCCAAGGAACTTGAAATACAGTATTTGCATACCACCTGCACCATGGTGCACCAAGGAGCTCAGGAAGGAGCTGCACCCAAGGGAGAAATTTCTGACAACAGCACCTCAAAATTTCTCCCACTGATGTTCTGGATTCACTTTTTAGTTCTGCACTCAAGACTTCCTGCTGGCTCTRTTCTTCCACAGTGAAAGGCAAAGCCAGACCCATTGGCAAAAAAATGTTGTTAATAGGAGTCATTACCAGTCCAAAGCACAGAATAATTTTGTAACTATATTTTGAAACAGATTTATATAAGATTCTTAGATAAAAATTCTTTTGCTGATTTGCAGCAGGCTTATGTAGTGTGTGGAATTATGGATTTTAAAGACAAATCTGGTGTTATGTGYGAAGGCTTTATTTTTGGAAAATTGAATCCTTGGGCTTTTAAAGGYGTATGTAGTTTTGGGTCCATCATTTATTGAGCAAATGAAGCATGTATCATAGTCTGGTTAGAGTAGAAATTACATAGAAATACACAGACCTAGACTGCAGAGGTCAACCTTTAAGGCCAGGGTTAATCACTGACATTTTCAAAATCAGGTATTGAGCAGTGATGGATCTAAAACCTCCAAAATAGCAAACAAGTTCTGGCTTTAGTGTAGTGGAGTAAAAAGATGTCTTTCAATAGCTGTTATTTTGCAGAGGGTGAAGTTTATTTTTACTGTAGGAGTCATGTACTGCAGTAGTAAATAGTAGGAGGTTCTGACATGCATGACCTGGTTCAGCTGGACAGCACTATTGATTTGTTTTTTCAGTGCCTCTGCTTTAGTTAATTGTAACTTTGTTTTCTGATTCTTGATTAGCTCAGTGGTATGTTGTCATTACAGCATTCAACTCCCTAAGGRCATGATCTATAAGGCAGACTTTTCCAGTGGAGGGCCATGATTCAGCTAGTTTACACATAATTTAAACAGCAGTTGGCCTAATACCCTGAAGTGGAATTGTAGGTACTTGTAGTCCAAGAGTGTAATACCATAAATTAGTGTCTGTGTGAAGCACTCTTTCGAGACCTGCAGGAGAGGCCAGTGGGACTGTAATGCTCCTTGTGTTCTTTTTTCAACAGGCAAGGGAAGTTCAAATCTCAAGAAGATTAAGAAAGCAGTTGCACTTAGAGCAGAGCTGCCATTTAACGTTTCATTGGGARAGCTTTGTTTCTTCAGGGTTGCCATAATATTTGTTTGCCCAAACTCTGGATTTGGATTTGTTTTAATAGCCCATTCCAACGATAATGGGCATACTAAAACTGTCTTCATGTGGTTAGARCAAGCTAATGAACTCTGCCTGTTGCACATACTGGTGTTCTACATTTTGGATAAGTTTAGTGCAGAGCTGCCTTCTGTAGCTTTGAACAATTTTAAAATGCAGGGAGTTTGTCCCTGCTATAGCATCTAAATGGCTTTGTCAAGCATAGCTGATGTCTCACAATGCCTCTAGAGGCAGCAAATTGAGCATAAATGGGTTGAATCTGTGTCTTTTCTGACTGTTTTGGCACAACCTGTCTGTGAGCTGAGGTGTGACTGTCACCACACCTCAGAGATCGTTATTTACTGAAAGGTTTCTGATGTACATGRGGGCTGGGATTTCCACTTCAGTACCACACCACAAGGCAGGGTGGAAGGTGGCAGAGACAGTCCTGCTGCTCTTCTGCTTTTCAGTGTTTGTTGCCCAACCTTACTTTTAGTTGCATGTGATCGGAGAAGACTTCAACACAGTTTTTTTTAAGGGTTTGGGTTTTTATTTTTTTGGTTTTTCGCTGCACAGTTGCCTGACAGGCACTGTTTTTTCCAGGGCAGAAGGGCAGTATGAGTAGGAGTAAGTGTTTGGACCAAAGGCAGCAAGGAGCACAACTGCTCCAAGAGAGTGTTAAATCAAATGTGGAACTATTTACATGATTAATGATGGAGTCACTTCAGAGCTGCAGTTTGAAGAGMTGCGTTTCTGTGAAGTGGTTTTCAGCCTGTGAGGTAGTGAGTAATTTAAGTGCATTAGCAAAGTTTTGAAATCAGAAGCTATTGTCTAGATTGTTTTTGGTTTTTTTAGCTGCACTTCAATGTGATTGAGTCAGTGCCAAACAAAAGCGTCTCTCTTATAGCGCAATAACTGAAATGCTGGGTCATAGTTTGGATGTGGTTTTCCCCCCGAGGGTGCTTGGGCACTGGAACAGGCTCACCAGGCCAGTGGTCACAGCACCAAACCAGAGTTTGAGAAGTGTTTTTGGACAATTATCTCAGACCCATGGTGGAATTCTTAGGGCTGGCCCATACAGAGCCAGAAGTTGGACTCAATGATCCATTCCTGCGAGTCTCTTCCTACTCAGGAAAAAAAAAGTAATCTGTTTTAATAAGCAATATTAAGTATGTRTAAGTATTAAGTATGTACATTCAAAAGTATGTACATTTGTGCATTTGTGTAGTGTATCTGAATGGTGTTCTGAGTGTGAGTAAAATACGTGAAGATGATGTTCATGTAGGTGGGCAGAGTTGTTATTTACACAGTCTGGATTCTGAAAAAAATTCCTGTATATCAGTAAGCCTACAAAAATCAATGTGAAATCCAGTCTTCACTGCAAGGTGTTTGCATGACTGGGTTTTGGGTTTGTTTTTTTATTGTGTGTGTTGATTTTCTTGATTCAAAGGTGTATCCTGTTTATAGGGGACATGAGTTTCAGTGTACCCCTAAAAATCTGCGTGCCCCGTAGTGTTAACCATGATGTGCTTGTTTAAAGCTCTGTTTCTTTGCTTTGCTGCCCCCACACCCGCTGTCTGTGCTGCTGGATCTGTCACAGTAGGATWTCTGTCATACCTGTGCTGCTGGATCTCTGCCTCCCCAACTGCCAGACTGGTTTTAGCACTGCTTTGTCCTGGTGCCTTTATTGCCTGTGGTGTGGGCAAGGAGCCAGGAGCCAAGGCTGCAGCCAAGTGATTCARAATGTGAAATGTCTTCCAGGTCTGTTTTAGTGCATTACCTTGAGCTCCTTGCAGTCACCTTTCCTACAGGCATCCTGCCATTTGGGAGAGTCACTCCTTTTCACAGGGCCATTAAACTTTTAAAAGTTTGTGGGGGGTGAAGATTCTGACACATCTCCAAATAATTTCTTCTCTATAGGCAATTATCCTTTTTTTAAACTGCATTATTGTTGCATTATTGTTATTTTTAGTTGCCCATTAGGCTTTAGCATCTCTTAAAACATTTTTATCTCCAACTTCTTGCTGTATCATTACRATAAACGTTGCAGTGCCTTTTGGCATAATATGTAAGGTCAAACTATAACTACCCTTTAGTTTAAGGTGTGTTTGAGATGTAATTTTAGCGATTTTATCCCTTTTAATTTCAATAACCATCAGAACTGAGGAAGAAAGCGCTTTATCAAKATCCAGGTATGCTCTGTCCTTCAGAAGTGTCAGCAGCCAAGGAATCTCCCTGCGGCAGTTGATGAAGCTTTTGGATGCCCTTCTGGTTGCCCTGTAAACATCAATGTTTACAATTTGCTGTAATCAAGCAGAATAKCCCAGCTGATGTTCTGCAGGACACAAGCATTGAAATGATGTCCCAGCCATGACCGTTTCCAGGTGGAGATAACTGTGTCTGAAGTGGTTGCCAAAAAAGGCTGACAGCAGCCTGAATACRGGTAATCAGGGATTAAAAAAGTAAACCAACAAAAATGTGATGGATTTGGTTCTTGCATTTGTCTTTCTTCCCAGTTACCCTCCCCAAACCACAAATACTACTGGAAGGGTTTTTGGAAGAAATCTCCACGTTTTTTATTTGCCTGTTCACTGTTTCAGTGCTTGATTGGGTTAATTACATTCTGCTATTGGTACTACTCCTCAAAACTGCTTRTTTTATTATTTGCTTACTAGAAATACACAGTAGCTTTCCCACATTTATAGAGCTGTACTTTTCTCTAGGAGAAAACAGATGGATCAAGGTGTCAGAGGCCAACTCGAATGGTTTTGTGAGACAACTCTGTAGTGTGAGTTACTCTTCGTAGTAGAGATGTAGGCAGAGGAGTTACACAGCTGCCCTCTCCCAAGCCCTAAATCTGGTGTTTAACTCCATATTTCTGCATCATGTTCAACTCAATCCATCCGTGGTCAGCAGCTCAGTGGCTTTCCACTGCAGATACTATTTATCAGGTCATTTCTTTTTTGTCTGATGCTGGTTAAATGATATGTGAAATTGAAAAATTCATTCTCAACTTCCAAATGCAATYTGTTGCCACTTGTTATTTTCATTTATAAATTACTTTAGGATCTCTCTYCCTGAAGTTAACATTCCCACCAAGTATGAAAGGAGTTGTATTTTTTCTGTCCTCCTGGAAAGATAAACTGCAGTCTTTCCTTTTGCTGTTCTTAAGAGAGGGGAGTAAYTGCATTTCATATCTGTTTGTTATGAAAACATATAATATTCTTGTTAAGACTGAAGGTACTGTTTCATAATTCGTGTTYTATTTATTCTCCCAGTGTTTGTGTTTAGTTTTATATTTATAAATCACTGCATGTAATTCAGTTCCAGAACTGGAGAATTTACACGCTTGTTTATTATGTCAGTTCAGGTTTCGAGGCTGTTTTATGCTGTTATTTTACGGATGTATGATACAGAAATATGCTAACTAAATTAAAAAAGGTTTTTAACTTTTAGGTTAAAAGAACGGAAAGGTTTTCAATACTTATTAACATGAGTATTRAAGCAATCAGGTGCCCTTGCCCTCATTTGGATTGCTTCCTTTTTGTGAGAAGTTGCTGTTTCCATTTCATGCTGAGCTTTAACCATGTTGTAGTGTAGGAGTGGGGTCATTGGAGTTCCCCAGAGAATATTCAAGAGCCTAGATCCACTAGAACTGATGTTTTCACAGTCCTTTAACCTTATTTTCTGATTTTTATTACTTTTTTGTTATTTGGGACACATTCCCCTGCTCCTGGAGTGGAAATACAAAGGCCACCTAATCTTACAAATGTTTGAAAAACAGTGTGAGCAAACGTGGGTGTTTTGAGAGCAAGTCTCTACTYTGACAACTCAAAAACTTGACAAATGATTTAGCCATGAATAAAAATTTACTTAATTGCCTCTCTAAACATATATACTCTTTAAAAATCTGTTTTGCATTTTTAAAGACACTATGGGATTTGAGATGAAGATGAAAATCCTACTAAAGCAGAATTCTAAATAAAGGCAATTTGAATATTTCTAAATCCAACCCAAAATCTACTTTGACAGAAAGAAATTTTTGGTCTGTTAAAAAAAAAAAAAAAAAAAAAAAAAGCAACCTAAATTAAAGGATATCAGACCTGAATACCTGAATAGGCCATGTTTCAAGGATGCAGAATAACAGAAAATAAAGGCATGCTGCATTACTGGTTTTTACACTAGGACATTTTTTTAAAAAAAATATTAAAATATTTCTCAAAAGTTTTTCATACCTACAATAAAAGCATTTTGGAAAGAAATCAAAATCAGAAACATGAAGGTTAACTCAGTATTTCAAATTAAATTTTTAGCTTCTGCTCTGAGGTTCGTGGCTCTATGGTGGCAAGTAGGATTCTGTCACAGGCCCTCTCCACATTCTGCCTGCATCCCTTGCTCTTTTGAGAATGTTGTATTTTCCTGGGTGAGTTTAACCCTTTTTGCAGACGTATTGCTCTGAAAGTAACTCTCTGGCATGTCCATTATCACGTGTCAGCTCTGCCATACTGGAACATTAATATGCTCCTGTGATAAAAGCATTTGTGCCCGAGTGCTGCTGTGGCTCTGGCAGCAGTGGCAGCAGCTCTGGGTGAGGTGACAGCGATGCCTAAAACCAGGCTCACCTGAAACAGAGGCCAGACAAAGTGAAGAGAATAAAAGCAGACAAATTTAATCCAGGCGTGCTGGTACATTAAGGGCAGACAAAGCCTCCTCCTGAGGCTACACCCAGAATGGACCCCGAGTCATGAGACCTTCACCTTTTATAAGTTCTGTCTTATTGTCATATCGGGCCTCAATTCTCCAATGACACCTTCAGGTGATGATGTCACCCACCCCAAATTTGCTCGCCCCAATTCGCTGTTGTTTCCATATTTTGGGGCTCTGAGGCAGAGAGGTGTCCTTGGATTCAGGCTCAGAGAAGAATTGTTTTGTCCAGAGATGGGAGAACAGGAGTTTTAGTGCTGTACACTAGAGAAGTACAAGAATACAGATACATGAAAATAGAGAAGCTAAAATCTAAGGCGTCAAGAGCCCGAAGGGTGACTGTTGTGTTACAGTGATCTATGAGGAGTTCTCTGTTACCTTTAATAAATGCCATGGCTCAGTGCTTTTGCCATTTTCCATCACTAAGGCACCGTGTGTTTGGTGAATTGTCATTCACACAGTGTTCCAGCAGATCCCTGAGCAAGTGTTCATTGAAAATCACCGCTCTTAAAACTCCATTTATTCCTCCCCTCTGCTGAGGTGTTCAGAATTAAAACATGCCTCTGAATATTCTTGTACACCTCCTGATTGTTTTACTTTGTGGGTGTTCACTCAAAACACAGAGTGTGTTTCCAGGTGTTGTCTTCCTAGCATCTGATCCTACATTTTTATACTTGTAAATATGGTCTCTCCAGGGCTTTAACCTTGAGTGCCAAATCGGGGCAGAAATGTCTTCTCAACATCAGTCTCTGTGTCTCTGTCCTTCTATCTATCAAAAGGAGCTCTGAGCTATGAAGGTGGTAAGTCTTTATTATGTGATTATCACAGTATTTGGCACCTTCTTTAATGGCAGCTCTGTGGATATTTAAGAAATGATAGCTAAACTGGGTGATTTTCTAGTAAGTCAATTGCTGTTCACCTCAGGGAAATGATTTACTGCAGTTTGGAGAATTTCTGTTAATCAGATAAGCCACCTTAATTGCACAGATCATGGCTTACTGACAAGTGCAARATAAAACATGGTATTTTAACCTTGACTCAAAGTGGTAATTTGTTACAATTTTAAAGGCAAGTCTATAATTTTTTATTTCTTTCCTTTGGAGAGTGTATCTCATTGCTCATAAAATTTTTTTCCTGATTGATAACATGATAAGACTGACTTTTCATTTTCCAGTATCACAAGGCTGTTCTGTTAAACAGCTTGGACTGTACTTAGGATGATACTTTGTGCTCACATTTGAATGTTGCTGGGTAGGTATCTTTTCAACAGCAGAAATACAATTTATTCACTCTTGCTGAAGATGATGCACAGATCTCTGATGGCTGTGCATCTGTTGAATGAAGATAGTTCTCAAAATTAACTTTTTCAACAAAGGGAGGTAGTAGTATCTRCCAGCAACTTCCCTTTTATCACCAAGAAAATTCTATGCAACTTGGTTACTGACTTTTTGGGCCTTGAAAAAGTACCAATTTGAAAATAACACAATACAGAGAAGTTAAAAACAAGTATCAAAGGGTGATTCTTTGTATGAGTAAAAAAAAAAAAATCCTTTTGACTTGGAGATGAAATGCAATGAACTATCAATTCTAACGCAATGAACTATCAATTTACAATTCTGATCAACATATTGTAACGGGMTATTCACCAAACATGTAGATCAATAGATGTAAATGTCACAAGTGAGGTTGTTCATGACCCTGAGCAAAGCAAAGATTTGGTTTTATGTGAATGAATATTCAGTGCTGGAAACCTTGGACAGAGTGCTGGAATACAGCTGTGTAAAAAAAAGACCCCAAAACCCCTGTATTTAATGTGAGTTGTGAGWTAGAGTTGAAGGTGATATGTGGATGAGAATTCAKRGCAGAAGTGTGTAATCTCATGAAAAGTAACCCAAGGGATGAAGACWGASAMMWYTYWCWSKRKWTTKTGTGTSSATTTTCYCCCTTTGCCTTAGCCAWAAAAAGYRGAAAAYTTTGAAAGCTGYCATCCTTTTTCCAGGAAGCTTTGTAATAGGACAGGCCTGTACTTGTATCACATATTCACAGAAGTCTGCAAGATCTCAATCTTGCTAATATTTTCAATAATCCAGTCGCAGGCAAGATAGTGACTTAATATCATAAAATAACAATAAAACTACTATTAATCAAAAGTTTCACAATAACAACAAATAGATTAATAAAATGGTGTATTAAAGGTATGCTTGTTTCCTAAATCAAATAGTTGAATTATTTAAAGCTACAGTGGTGAATCACTCCTCCTTTTATTTCAGTCATTTGGAGGAGAGCCTCTTGGTTATAAATTCCTTAGATGAAAATAAGAATATCATTTATCCAGGACAGTGCTCGAGTGGCCTATCCCCTGTTCATAGAGCAGCAGCACAGAATGTGAGCTGCCCTCAGTATCAAAAGGATTAATTTCAGCTTGGATGGTCAGCTGGGACCATTTGAAAGATGGAATACCTCCTTCTGTCAAGGAAGGCATAGCAAGTCACAGTTGTAGAAAAAGGAGTGGAGGTTTGACAGAGAGATGGGCCATTTCTGTCTGTAGGTACACTGTAGTAYTCATGGCTCCATTAATCCCAGCTTCCAACATCACTTTCTCTTCAGTTTCTTTTCAGTTCAGCAAGGCATGTAATTCTCTCCTAATTTAAATAATACTTTATGCTTTCAATTTGCAAGAAAACTGCTAATTAGTAATTTTTATTTCCATCTTCACCTGCTTCCCCGCCTGTATTTCTTCTTCATATTTTTTCTTTATATATAGAAATTTGTATTGTAGTTTTCATTGAGATACTGGTTTCTTTCGAGAAACACATTTAGTCTCAAGTGATCCCAATGCTGCTGTTCTCTGGCTCCTTCCTCTTTTTTGTTTTAAAAGCAGAGTCCAAGATGTAAGAATTTGGTAGGAGTCCTTTTTGTCCATCTGCAGGAGACAGTGGAGAATGTGCATCTATGCATGTGCCTATGTAGCAAAGCAGTTTCTAAAGAAGAATGATCTCTCCTTCAGTTTTCTTGCATAATTTTTCTGGGTTTYAGACAAGTGTGGAAAACTGTAGCAAAAGATGTGATGTGTTTGAGCAGGATATTTATAACACTGGCCTGTAATGACTATTCCCTCTCAAATAAATTCTTGTATGTTGCTGCATTCTCAGTTATTRCCTTTGTGCTCATTTTTTAACCCCAAAAAATTGCAACTGCAGTAGAAGCAAGACTGTTTAAGATGGTAATTTAACACAAGCTTGGTTTTTATTCAGTACAGCTAGCTATTTYTTTTGTCATGAACTGTGAAACACATCAATACCAGTAGAAATGCACAGCTTGCTCTCTTGAATTGTCATTCTTTGATTGTTTTGTAACATTAAAGGCTTTTGGAAAAGCAGCATTGATGGAGTGTTCATGAAGTTGTGTTTGAGTATGGATCCAAAACATCAGATAATTTAATTTTCTTTTGCAACTAGTAGCATTTGCATGCCATCGTCCTGGGAGTAACCTAAAAGAATCTGAACGTGTGATTCATAAAATCAGCAGTGTCAATGTGTATTGCTGGGGGAAGGAGCAGGGGAGATGAGCACGTGGTTTTGTGTAACTGTGGGATACGATACAGACTGTAGTTCCATGTTAATAGTCCTGCTTTTGTTCCATCAGCTGATTCCTAGGTTTGGCTTTTGAAAAAAAGCATTTTCTCAAGTGCATAACTGCATTTTGTGTTCTGTGGTTTCTCCCCTTGAAATAGAGCATTGATAACAATCTAGGAGAAGTGCTGGAATACAGCTGGGTACAGAAAAGACCCCAAAACCCCTGTATGTAATGTAAGTTGTGAGATAGAGTTGAAGGTGATATGTGGATGAGAATTCAGGGCAGAAGTGTGTAATCTCATGAAAAGTAACCCAAAGGATGAAGATACAGACAACTTTCACTGGATTTTGTGTGTGCATTTTCTCCCTTTGCCTGAGCCAAAAAAAACTGGAAAACTTTGAAAGCTGCCCTCCTCTGGCATTCTCTCTGGCTGGGTGCTACAGGGGTGTCACGAAGGAGTGAATGGGTGCTGGTAGAGCTYCTCCTGTGCTGTTAATGCAGGAGGACAGCTCTTAGCCCTGCCAGCTGTGCTTCCAAAGGAAGSTGGGCACCTCTGGCTGCTCTGGTGCCTCCTGCTGACTGCTAGAGACAGATGGTAAAGATGTATGAATGTAATTTATTAGCTTCCAGTCTTCACCTGCACACACACCTTTGGAAATCTCCCTTAAAAGGAGTCACATTTGATATGCTATGAATTCATACCCTACGTTCTTGAAACCTTGGTAGTGACGCTTAAGTTTATTAAAGGACTGAGGTGATGTGCAACTATCACAGTTTTGCTTCAGTGTTTACAAATCTAGTCCAAAGCCATAGATCAGAGTTGGTATCTCAGATATCTAGACAAAAAAAAAAGGGAAAAGAAATGCCTGGCAGAGGCCTTTAAGTATGAAACATTGATTCAGTATGAAACTCTGGCAAGGGTCCGTTCCCATTTTTTCAAACATAGTATTTCCGAAGTCTGAGGTTTGGTGTTTCGTGGTTGTTTTGTGTTGTCTGTTCTTTTTTTTTTTTCTTTTCTCCCTTTGCCCCCACTCCCCCTGGGTTTCAAGAGGAAAGCTTAAAAATTTTCTTTGAGAACACGATGTGTCGGTACTTACTTTTCACATCACTCTTCTTTTTCATCCATTCCTTAAGCTATGAAATCAGCCCCTGAATGTGATGTTAGCAGTTGCCTGAACTTCCTCCCAATACTTAGGGGGATGATTCTCTCTTTCTTTGTCTCCTTTGGTTCTGCAGGTCAGCCTCCTGGGGAGGCTGTGTGCAGTGGTTTAAAGATCATAGTTGAGCATGGTGTGCTTGTGAAGGGTGGAACATGACCAAATGTTGAAGGTGGCTCACTGAGGGTTTTAAACTAAGCAAAGCTGAACAAACTGTGAGCMTGATGTTAGACTTGCAGCCTGTTTCAGCTACGTGGATGTTAACTGGAGCRGGGACTGGGACAATTCCAGCCAGTGCTATTCTGTGTGTGATGTGATCAGAGTTTCAGTTGCTTATCTATCATGTTTTTAACAACTTACRTGTTCTCCTTAGTCCCAGCTGTGTTAGAAGACAGAGCTAGCACTTGCTGGCTTGAAAACTCGATTACATAGTAGTCTGTATTTCAGTATTTCCCACTAAATTACTCCTAGATCACTCTAGGAGCACTTGCCAAAAYCTTGAAATAATATTAATCATGACTGTAATGGTGTGCAAAACCTGGATGTTTCTCCTGAATAGACACTAGAATGAATTATTTGAATATACACTGGGTCTAAAAGGYAGAGATGAGGAGATTAATTTTTCAWAAATAYTATTTYRRTTCCCATGCTTTTATGTCATTTTCATATCTGTGCTTTTAACTTCATACCATAACCTTATCAAAATGGCTGGATTCTTCAGCCTGTATTCAGATAAGCTAAAGGAATGTAGTGTGATAAAGCCTAAAAACCAATATAATCTTGTTTTCAAAATAGTCCCTCCAAGATTCATTTAGTACAAGTGAAAAAATGGATATTGGCAACTTTTCTCAATTTTGAAAACTGCTGAAATCACTTCATAAAGCCCATCTTATCTGTATAAATAAAACTTAAAACTGTCCTTGAGGCTAACCAATTAAAGCAAGCAATCTGAATGTATTAACATTAATGAGAAATCCATTGATTTTAATAGTAAGGGACTGTGTTCAGTATCATGGATTTGAAGTTTTTCTGATGACACTTTTTAAACTCCTGTTAAGTGAATGATACTTTTGTATGTCTTTCTCTCAGAAGTATGTAATACATTAATAAATGGCTTATGAGAAAATGATTTTTTTCATCATACAGCCTTTAGCACTGGAGCTAAGTGCTGGTAGGAATTGGGCTGTAGAAAACAAAAAGGCCATCATATATACACTGCATAGCATTCTGTATGCCTAAAGTTTATTCAGGGTTCTGGTTCTCCTTTAAGGGACAGTTGTGGGACAAGAGACACAAGTTAAAGAATAAATATATGGACTTTAAGTCCTGCAGATGAATAGGTTTAAATCATGGTATCATATTGTACTCATTTCTGTTAGAGGATGAGCTCTRATAATTTTGTATTGATCTTTTGCTGTAAAAAATTTACCCCATAAAAACAAAAGCCTGAAAGTTTTTCCTTTTAAAAGAAAAAAAAAACAAACCCAAAAAGCTAATTTCAAAGAGTTAGGAAATCATTTGGAGTGTCATAGCTCAAATCCCTTGAGAAAAAGGTGATTTTTTTTTTTTTTTCATTTTGCATTTATAATAAATTGGAATGAGCCTGTTGAGCTCCTGGAGACAGGACTGTAGCCGAGAAAATTTCTAGTGCATGCTTACAGGAGTGAAGGAAATACAGGGGTATTTGTGGGGAGGTGAAAGCTGAAAGCTGAATTTCTCCTCATTGTTCTGTTGCAGGTTTTTCCCCGGTACCTACCCAGAGCTTTTCTGGTTGCTTTTGTCTCAACAGACATCTGGGGTTTTCAGTTCCTCTTAATCATCCTTGGAACATCAGTAATCAGCTTTTGAACCTCAGTTAAGGTTAATGCACATTGAGGGAGGCATGTAAAGTRTTCTTGTGGGACCTGTTGAGCATTTGTGCTCAATGGTATGTCTGAAGCACTTTTCAAGATTGGCCAAGTGTACTTTGCTRGAGTAGAAGAATGATGCCTTTTGTTAAACTCTGGTACCTCTGTTAGAGATATGCTAAATATGATGAGTTTTTACTCTAAGTGGATCTAAGCCTGTTTCCTGAATTGGCATGTTTTATTTGGAGATTTACCTTTGGAATATCTAATGAGTCTTTCGGTCTCTGCATTTTCTGTCAGCARCACTTTTTACCATGTGATTATGAAAATGTGATGAATGCAATAATTAGAACTGAAAAAAATCAGAAGGTTAACAAAAATTTGCTGCTATTTTGAGACATGAAAGTTTCAAATACATTCCTTCCCCCTTGAAGAAAATATAAGRGAGGGCCTGAAAATAATCTGCCAGTAATTAAATAAATAGGTGCTCCAGATTGCAGTGGAGCAATGAGCTCTTCCAGAGGAGACACATTGATGTCAGCATAGGAATAACCTTATTGAGCATGAGGGAATACCTTTCTTTTAACTCTATGTATCCAAGGGAGGACTCTGTGTGAAATTCTGGAAAATTATTCATCCTGTCAGTCAAAAGCTCAGGTGTTCAGTTATCCCTTCCACCAGAACTGGTTTATTTTTGAGAGCTGTTCAGTGTTTACCTGTCCATGGACCACAGAGATGAATCTCTCTTTGGTGCTGAAAACAGAACACAAACCAGACTCCCTGGGTGCTCCATCATCCATCTGAAAGGAGCAGGACAGACTAAAATCTTGTTCTGATTCCATCTAGATGATCAAATGGCTAATGGGATGTGAAATACAAACCCTCCTGTCTGCACGTGAGCAAGAGGTTTGCCATCTGTCTGTCTTTTGGAAGCCGATGAAAGTGGTTGAGTTCTTTGGGAGAGAACACATATAAAGCCTTTCTGCTCACTCTGAGCATCTGACATCTGTAAGGTCTTGTTCTCCACTCTTTGTAAGTGGAGTAAAAATTAGGCTGACAAGACTGAAATCCTTCATGTTTGATTCAAAAGAGGTGCTTGTGGACTGGAGGAAAAAGAAAATTCCTCCTATATCTTGTTATGATAATTCTGTCGTAATGAACCAAATAATAGATCCAGTTTCTGCMGAAGAGGATGCTCTTGTGTTTGAAATTGCTCCTTTTGTTTGAATAGCATTAACTTCAGTTTGTTCCACAAGTCATGTAWTCCACTAATACATATCAGCATAATTGAGCATAATAAAAAATAATTGTTTACAAGTAAATGTGCTGAGGAGTACAATATTTTTAAAATTACATTGTTCCTAATGCTTTTAAAGACATCTAGAGAACCATTTTTGTGGAACAAGTACATTTTCTATTTGTCTGGGGTATTTAAAGATTATTCCATTAGCAACTTGTCTGAGGATTTATTGGTACTTGCAACAGTTCTAAACACATTTTCTTCATAGTTCTATTTTGATACTGAAATTTGTTCTGGTTATACTTATTGATGTTGATCTTTCTTTTTGCTGTAATGCAAAAGTTTGTGATAACCTTGCCCAAGGAATTGTTTTTGCTGTCAGCTGTCTGAGTGATATCCCCTTGTCACCTGTTTACTCATCTCTATTTTCATTATTTTCCTATTGAACGGAACAGATCATTTAAGGAAATGGAAGAGTAAAAAGTCACTTTAAAAAGTTTTTTGGGAAGCTGCTATGAAATGCATGAGTTTCATATAGATTTTCTGCTTCCTGGCGTCTCTTTGATGTTGGTGTTTATAGCAAAACACTGCGGTTCGCTTGTCCTTGGTTCCTGTGAATACTTTTTTGGCAGATCTTCTRAATGAGAAATGCTTTACCTATAGGATTTCTTGCTGTAGACTGAAAAGCACTTGTCACAACAGTACTAGGCTTACACTGCTTGAGAGAGGGGAAGGAAAATACAGGGCATGTGTGTCTCTTAYACCTCCCTGGTGGTTTGAGGAGCTTGGGGAGAGCAGGGTGAGCTCAGTCAGACCTCAGGAATCTCTGTCCTTCAGAYTGGGGTGTTGCTGCCCATCCCCTTCACAGAAGGAGTGTCAGTCTGGAAAGTGAACTACATTTTAGGGATGTGGCTTCCATCTGTTTTGCTGTTTGCTGGACCAATTGTGTCTTCTCTTCACTCCCACCAGTGGCACTTCTGGGCACTTCATTCACATGGTGCCCAGAATGGGCACAATGTCCCAATGTGCCAGCAGAGTCTGTCCCTTTGGGAATATTTTCATCTCAGCAGCGAGGTCTGCTTCCCAAGTGGGAAAATACAAGCTTTAAGCTGAACACCAGCACTTTACCAGTTTTCCCCACCCCATCCTGTGCAAAGCTGGAAAAACTACAAGAATTGACTGTATTTCTGCAGGTTCACTTTCAGCTGGAAAGTATGGCTGCCACTTGGTTCTGGCTTGTTTTTGAAAATGGAGTTTTCCAGGGACTGAATGTTTTCCTTTATAGTCCATTTGCGCTTCTGAGAATTATAAAGCACAAGCATAGGCTAAGAAATTCAGCTGACTGAAAGATTTTCAATTTTGGTGAGGCCCATAGAGCTGTGCTGGTTTTGAGTCATTTTTCCTGGAAGCTTTTGCAGTGCTAAATTTTATTTAAATGCAKTTTTGGTTTACAGTCCTACAGACTGTTCTATTATTGTTTGTAAATATAAAGGACATATGTGTTTTCAGATGGAAAGTGCTTGCTGCTTTCCAAGCATTTGGAGAGGCTGCATGACAGTGCAGGTTTGGGACAGCACTAAAATATGTTCATTGATATGTCATTTTTAATGATTCTACTRTTTCAGAGGAAAAGGGGTTGTGGCAAGTTTATGTTTTACTTACTTTCATATTAAAAGAAGGGAAAGCACCTCCTGATATTAATGTGTTTACTTGGATTTGTGTATTCCTTAATGCAGTCTTCTATTATTATAATTTGTTTCTTTATGTTCCATATCTTATTAGGGCAATATTTTCATGGAGTTTTGGTCTAAGTCAGAAAAATACTTACAAAGCTGTTACTATATTCCAGTTTCTCATCTTACCTTCAGAAATAACTTTATAAGCCTAAGTCTCATTGCAAGTCAATGAATCACACATTCCTGTGTGCTGCGGCCCTTTTGAAAYAGGGCTTAAGACATTTTGTGCTTCATTCTTTAAGGAATTATCTGGTGTGCTTGAAAGGCTGGGATCTGAGAGGGGGAAGAGTCTGAATCTTGTCTTCTGATGCTAAATTTGTCTTTGTACGGAAACTGCATGTGTGTGTGTGAGGGAAGGGAGAGATGGAACTTTTATTTTTCATTAAGGGGAGTGGATRGGTGCAAGTTGGCATTTTTGGGGAGGTTTTGTTGTCATTATTTGTGGAATGGAAAAGGGGTATAAACTCAGCCCAGTGAGTTGTTATAGCCCATACCATTCAAAGGCTCTGGCTGCGAGGGAAACCCCAAATAAGTCCTCAGGAATACCCAGTTTCTAAGGGGAAATAACAGAAAAAGGAGATGAGTTATATTCATGGCTTGTTTCTTCCCCTTCCTAAGTATGTTCTTTCTCTCTTGGCTCGTCTGAGACAGCTCTAAATTTAGCAAACGTATCAAAACAACATTGTGAAGGAGCCYGAGGCGTGTGAAGACGCCTGTGTGGAAGGGCCGTGTTGTTTCAGCAAGCAGGGCCGTAGCCGCTTGTGCTGGCAGCTGGAAATCTGCCACTTTCTTCATTGTTCACTGCCTYTGCTGCATAAAGCGGAGGAGACAGCGACCACCACGACTGTCAGTGTTAAAAACTAATTAYTGAGTAATCTCAGCTTCACATCTCGCCACCCTCGCACTCCCYGGGCCAGGTGCCTGCCAAGGCCGCATCACCAAGGCCTTGCAATGGCAACACCTCACCATGAAAACCACAGGGTTAATGACAGTGAAGAAAAAAAGGTAATGAGGGTGTTGGCTTCCTCTGTGTCTACGTAAAATTTGATATGACAGCTTAAAAACTCACCTGCCCGGGACACGTGCCCATGTCACCATTCAGACTGTGGGTGTCGTGTGTCCTCCTGCTCAGAGTGTTCATCTGTTACTGAAATGTTTTTAGTTTGA
>NW_026623813.1:42547-167495 GCF_030028575.1 Malurus melanocephalus | reverse complement strand
ATTTTCCCTATTTTGTACCTGTCAGAGCTCTTCACATTTTGTCAGTTAACCATTTGGTGAAATCCCGTGGAGGTTTTCTGTTTCCCAGTGGGGTTTGTTTTCTGGACAAAGCTGAAGAAAACTCTTCAGAGTAAGGTGGAGAAACATTCTTAACCTAGGTGTGTCTTCCTGAGTGATGAGTAATGGAATGGCTTGGTCAACATTCCTATTCCCTAATGCCTCTGATTGTTAAACTGCTTTACCCTTGCAAATCAAATGGTTTGTAGGGAAGACTCTCCCCTCTCCCCTGTACCAGAGTTGGATTTTCTGCCTTGTCTTCCTTTTGGCTCTTTACAGACTGGTTTGTTCCAGTGTTTTTGTGTGCTAATATTTGTCARAAACACAATTGTTTTCTGCCAAAAAAAGCCTGTCTACCATCCGTTATCGGAGAACAGCTTGCTCCTAGGAGTTTTATTCTTTGTCATTGGAACATAGTGAACAAAGTTATTGCAGGATGTCTAAACATAAYTTTGCTTTTCTGATGGAAAACTTACCAGTGCTGTGTAGGACAGTCTGATACCACCCTCGTGCCCCAAGGGCAACTGAGGAGATTGAAATGAACAYTGTGGTGTTTGAGTTGGTCTTTTGTAAATAGCAAAATTTTATGGAACATTTAATCATCTGCTCTTTCRGCATCTGAGAGGTTGATTATTTTGTTCGTATTAGAGTTTGAGGGTATTGTAAATGCAGTTATGTGTAGCTAATTTTGTTTCCCTATTTAATAACATATTTTCAGTGAGGTGGAAGTACACTGATGAAGTGTTTTGATATTGTTTGTTGCCTAAGACACATCTGTGTTTTGTTCTACTGATGTTTTGTTGGAACTGAAATTATGAACATAATTTTGGCAATGGTGCCCATTTTTAGCTAACAGCCAATAAATTTTGGCTTTTATTGGTGTAGGTTATTTCAGTGGTAATATACCCTTGCTCATGAGGAAGAAACACATACTCAGTTAACACTGTTTTAAACAAAATACTTGAATGGTGATCTCTAGARAAGTGGCCAGCCAGCTGCCTTGTGATGTGCCTGCAGAGCTTCTATTTAGRAAATGCTCTATGCAGTAAGCATCTCAAATATGTTCCTTAGCAGTCTCTTGGAGGAGGATAGGAACACACACAAAAAAGGCATTCTCAAAAAGGGCATGTTATGATCCCATCATGGAGGAGAACTATAGTGTTTGGTCTGGCCCTGCTGCATCAGTGATTAGTTAGTTGAAAATAAAATTGAGGTTTTGTTGTTTTGGTGTGGTTTTTTTGGTTGGAACACACACCCATGTGTTCCAATCTGGAATATATCAAATACTTACATGGAAATTTGAATATAATTTCTTTAATTGGTGTTGAACTTACTTGAAAAAGAAGGGTAAGTACCACAAGAATCATTCATGAGCTGCATAAAATATCTTATTTTAATTTGTCAGTCATCTTAATCTGACATTTGAAATACTGGCCTAAATCTGTTTTTTTATGCAAAGCAAAGGTGCTGTTCCAGTTGATTAAAAAATCAGCTRATTGCAAAGTGKTTTGATTTTKCTTKTTTTTTATTTTTACTYTTTTCTCTTTTCCTTTGACTGRRCTGCTTGGAGAGCAGAGAAAGAGAAAGGGCACTGGTGCAACGTTTGCTTGGAAAATCTGAACAGAATGAAAAGTAGTAATGGGAATATCTTTACATGTGGTTGTAAAAGGAAAAGCTCTGTACTGCAGAATGGGATGGTCTTGAATAGCTTTGGATGTAGTGGATTTTATTGTTTCTTTATGTTGGTAAATAATAAAATTCAAAAATAGTATTGTGAGTCAAAAATTAAGGAAGAATTTAAGAGTGTATCCATGTTTTTTGAGGGAAGAAAATACAGAGATTACTGTATAATCTGAGGTATATGGAGCAAGAATGTAGTAATGCTGATAGAAGGCAATTTTTTCAGTATTGAGTCCCTGGGTGAAGAAGAGTCTATATATTGTAATTATTTCCYTCCCACCAATGTCAAGCCCATGTGAAGTCGAAAGCCCAGCTTGAAATAATCTGACAGCCAGAAAKGACACAAAACAGGGCAGTGCAAATGCAAACAGAGGGGTTTTATGGAGTCTTGTTGTCAGCATTCATCTTAAAGCTTTTTTCCCAACCTATTTGTGTGTGGTATTTGTCTTCATGTAAATGTACAGTACCACCTGCTCTGAAATCTTAGTGATTTTAAGGTGTCATAGAAACACCTTAAAATGTCTTAATGAAGCATCATTTGGAGTTTTGAGTGTAGATCTTCCCAWTGCTGAAATTTTTTCCTCAGCAAAGCACATCCCCACTTTATTTCTCAGAATTATGTCAGAATTCTTTTGCACAGTTTTTAATGCATAGATAAATGGAGCTTCAGTTATAATAATGGAATTTTCTGTTTTCTTATATGTGTTGTTCTGCAGGTTAAAGTGGGGAGGAAAAAACCAAACCCAGAAGCATCATTGACTGGATAGATTTTCCACCATGAATCGTGCTTTTAGCAGGAAGAAAGGTAAATAATTTAGCTTATATTTCATGGAGACATAAATGCCCTCTAAAAACTCTTCAGAACATTAAGAATTATACAAGAAAGAAATTAGTTATTGCACTAAATTATCTAGGTAGAAAGGAGCAGCCTTCTAGAAAATGTACTGAGAAAAGCATTGATTGATAGCTACAGAGCTGTAAGGCTTAAGCTGAATTTTGTATTTTTTTTATTGCAGGATGAGTGCACACACACATATATAAATATATACATAAAGTGCACACATTGTTGTCTTTTTTTTTTTGCCTGTGTACACCAAAGGATGTGCTGGAGGGTTTTAAAACTTCTAAGAGTCACTGACTTTTCTTTATATGTATTCATTGGATTCTTATTCTTGGAGAAGCTATTTTTTCAAACTGTGTTTAATATACTAGAAATATTCAGCMGGATATTTTTTAGCTGTAAGAAGCTGTTCTGGATTTGTAGCAATCTGAAATGGTATGCTTTCCAAAAGGATATCAAACCACTGCATATTCAGGGTTATATATGTTGCTCCTCTGGCTTGCCTAGTCTCTTTCTATGGCCTGTTTATGATTAAATATGTCTTTAGAAGGAACATTAGAGATGCGGAGGTTTTTACTGACAGCTTTGTTGCTATTTCCCCCATTTTTGTAAGGTAGAAAATAATCAAGAGGTCTCATTTCTTTGTTCTTCATGTTTCCCTCTAAAGGTGCCTAAGTGTGATACACACTGAGGTGAAGCCCTGCATTAATAAGTAGGTGTAGCCTCAGTTGGACTGAGTGTAAATATTTTGATTTTGTAACAAGATTTTCTGCTTTGGATCAATATCAAAGCTGGAAATAAAAGGAATCTGCATATCTTAGGTCAGCCTGAAATGACAGCATCCCTGCATTTCTCRTGTGTCTCGTACATTTGTTTGTTAAAGCCAGATGAATCAAAATAAGACAAATAGTCCAGAGCATCAGCACATGATCAGAAAAGGAAGATAAACTTACTCACAAAAGCTGCAAAAATAGGCTGAAAGATCATTTCATACCCCARCAGCAGGGGGAAGTAAGCTTAAACCCAAAGTCCTTGCTCCTCTTAAGCACTGATATATATATCCTTGTTTAGATATTTATAACATCTCTGCCAACACAGCTATACCTTTCACATGCCTGGTAGTGATGCCAAGCTTCTTCCAGACCTTTGGAGGAACCATTTCAWTATTCTTTAAGTGTGGATTGATTTATCACTGCTGAAAAAGAAAGTTGGGGATTGCAGATTGCTTTGTTTAGGAAATCATATAATTACTTTCTTTTTATTTTTTTCTAATGACTTGTGATCATTTTTTAGAACTCAGCCTGCCATGTTTCAGAAACAGACCAGTTTTGTTTTATTGGATATTTTCTCACAGTTTTGACTTGGACCCAAAGTGYGAAAATGGTCTGTCACTATTTCTTCTTGCCCTTGGCAGTTTTTGCCTCTTGTCTTTATTCATCAGGTTTTGAAGTTGTATCCTCAGTTTCCTGGGATAATTTGAGGGGTCTTCAGGGTTCTTTCTGTTTTYATTTCTTCATAAGAAAATTCTTACTGACCTTCCCTAAATTTTTGTAGTTTCATGTATTGAAAGACATTTGCTTTGTTGTTCAGTTAATTTTGTGTGCTTTTCCCTGTTGCTTACCCCAACAAGGAATAAGTATCATATAAAAGTTGTCAGGCACATTGAAATGCAATTAGTGTGGATTCCTAATAATGATTCAGAACCTGAGGAGGATGAAGAATGCAATGCTGTCATCCATTTATTTTACTCATAGTAAGACTCCTGACATTTCCATTCTCATATCCTAGGGAAAAAAAAAACCAAACCAAGTTTCAGTTAAGTAATTGTCAAGAATACGTGAAAATTACATATTTTTAAATGCAAATTGAGGTTCAGAAGAGCTTGGCTCTATCAGAGATCCTGTGTAATAACTGTATTTTAAAACAGGTTTGATTGCTGAACTCCCTGTACTTTCTACCCCAAACCTCTGGATACGGTGATTTCCACTTCTTGGTGGGTTTTTTTGTGGATTTCTTCTGCCCACAAGAGCATGGATAGTTTGAGGAGTTAACTCCATGACTGCTGTGGCTTCCCAAGCAGTTCATGCTAAACCCAAAGGAGTCTCCAGCTGGCTCTGCTGGCAGGGTTGCATTGCTCTGGTACCTTGAAACTACAAATAGTCTTAAATACATAGGGAATTTAAATAGATGTAGGTGATACTTTGATAATAGCCACAGATTATATATGAATTGGGCAGATCTATAGAATAAATGGTCCCTAATGTTCATTGTGATGATCAGCCTATCCAAGTCCTTTCATAGGATGCATATAGAGAAGGACATTCCTAGTGCCATGGCTGTTATCTTTTTGAGCTGCCAAACTGGGGACTAGAATGGCYGGGACTGTGCTGTTCTTGCTGATGAGCATGCCATCATCTGATTCAGGCAACAAAACTTTTCTTCTAAATGTTCAGGAAATTAATTTACAGACATTGGTAGACAAAGCAAGAAAAGAAGCACTAAAAGCAAGCTCGATTTTTTTTTCCCCTTTTTTTCTGTTGGAGGCGGAATAGCAACCTGTGCTTTCAGAAAAGAACTGCAATGAAATGTGAGTTGCTAAGACACAAAGTGATCTCTTTTTAAAATTAATCCTGATCTTTGCAGGCAAAAGTTTCCCATAGATAAGATGTATAGCATGAGTGTTTATTGAGAGAATCTGTTATGGGAACAGCAGCTTTTTCATAAATCAGAGCAGTGCTCTTGAAAGCACAGACCTTCACTTTCAGCATTACCAGAACTTCATTTTGCAGCACAATTTTTTATTACAGGTATCATACCTTGAGTACTCAGTGTAAGTTTATTTTTGAGGGTCATGGTTTGGGCRTGAAACAGCCACTTCAGCTGACAAGGTGTGCTGAGTGCTGTGGTGTTAAACAAGTGGTACAGCCATTGCCTGTCAGGCTGCCTGAGATTTAGTACAGACCAGAAATGGAGAGCTTGTATTTCACTTGGAATTATTTTTTACTTTTCTGATAGTCATTTTAGTTGAAGGCTTAATTGATCTACTTAAATTGAAAAATATTAAGCTGTTCAGCTTTCCTCCTAATAATGACAATGAAAAATATAAGAAAACATGAAGTTTAGACCAATTCCACTTTTTTCAGAAAGTACTTACATAGGTAATGATAAATAAATGGAATCTTTCAGCAGTCTGGTTTGTGATATCTGTTCCCTTCTGTTACCCATGAACAGGAAAACAAACTTTAAGAACTAATAGGGACAAAAAAAAGTTCATTTCAGGTTTAAAGTTGATATCAGCACTTGCTGTTTTAAATTGCATGTTTTAATATGGAAAAAAAAAAAACATTCAAAGCAACATAGCTTCTCTCTTGACTTCAGTACAGTTTGGTTGGACTAACAAATAGGTGTGTGATGGAGAAAATACTCAGTTGCAGAAATTCTACATGACTGTACAACTGTACAAAAMCCTTCTGTTTTGCATTCATTGATCAATGAGTGCAGTAAATTRCATTGGGAAGATAGATTATCTTTTTTGTAAGGATCTCTTTCTTCCTCCCACAAAAGCAAATTTATGAATGATSTTTATGTATGTTCTTGTTGCTTTGTCGTTATGACAAAGCTTGTGAAAATGYTTATGTATCACACTATTGAAAGCTTGCTTTTGCATGTGATCCAGGTTTGGGKAAGGGGTTTTAGAAGGTCCTCTTTATTCTTCATTTCATTTTTCCTTTAAAAGCAGGTGTGGTAGCATGCTCATTTTGAAATTCCATGGTGCAAAAGGTCTGTAGTGCAGGTGGAAGTCTGTTCAATTGGAAATGTGTTTGCACCTTGATAATTCAGTCACTTTTTAAAGTAGTTTAGGGATGTTAATGTAATTCTCCTTTAAGAGATCTCTCTAAATACTATATTGTTATGTAATTTTTTTCTTATTCTTAGTGTATTTGTATCTAAATTGAATTACTTACTTGTTTTTAATGTAGACTTGATTTTGTGATATGATTTGTTTGCACAAACAAAAGAGAATACTATAACTATGGAGGTTTTGGTTTGCTTTTTTTTAAAGTGTATAGAGTTGCCTTGCATAAATGAGTTCAGCACATTTTACTGATCCTGCATCCTCCTATTAAAAGATTCTAGTGCAAGAACAGGTGCATATAAGTAAGCAAAAAAAAAAGTAGTATTTCCTGGGTCTTACCTCATCAGAAATATGAAAACTTCTGTTCCTTCCACACAGAGATGTATCTAAATATGGAATGACTGTAATCCAAAGCCTCGGTGAGCAAAAGATTGAAACTTTTTGAGTGACACAAAATAGTGCTAAAAATRTAGATGTACATGTCTACTGAATTACAATGGCTGAAATGGGGGAGGTTCTGGGGGGATGTAGGAGTTGAATTTAGTCTTTTCTTTATTGCACCCCAATGGTCCTCTTTCATCGTCCTTCATAAAGAATGTCAGCCTTAGTTTTCTTATGACATGAAGTTCAATATATGCAGGAATCTGAATTTTCTGGGGTTTTTTTCCATATGGTAGCTGTTAAAAAGGTGGACAATTGCTGCCAATTACCAGCTCCTGCGATGTAGATGGGCTTTATAATGCTAAATAGAATATATCAAAGTAATGGTCTGTTTTAAATCATAGCTTTCAGCAATAACATTTCTGTGCAAAGGTTTTTTATGGGTCTCATTTATGAAAGTGTAGACACATGCATTTAATGGCAGCGGCTGATATATAAAAACGGCATTCAAAGGTTATAGGATGCTCTCTTGTGTGAATGGACTGGCTATAATATGATCTTTATTTTTATTGTAAACATACGCTGCATTCCAGAAATGACAAATGTTTTATTTTATATCTTTTCTCTTAGTAAACAGACAATAGGTGAAGGCCTGAAAGAGTGATGGGGATAAGTGTAGTCCTAAAGTAAATTCGTTCCTTCTGTCACAGTGTAATTCACATCAGTCCTCACAAGGTCCTAATTATTGAACAAGTGGTCTATTGTGTGTTGAACTTCCACATTTAGAATAATGATAAAAAACATAAAGAGGAAATACTCACACAGGTTAAAGAATGTTAATAGCCACAGGCTCCCCCACTGTGCTCTTCAGATATCCTTGTGATTTCACTTTGTTCTTTCATAAAAACATTCACCTTCCAGGGGAGAGAGGGAAAAAAAAAAACCCAAACAAAAAACAACAACCCAAAACTAGGTCTGAATTTCCTCCTCTGCCCACTCTGCAAAAAAAGCTGCTGCTTGATGTCTGTGGATTTTATGAGTAAAAGGTTTTTCAGGAGTAAAAGGTGGGAGGAAAAGAGGGTGTATTTTTATATAATGGTTACCTATATGGTATAACGATTATTTCTATATTCAGCTGGTCTCAACACAGCAAAATGAGTTGCCTTAGTAGTTTTTTAATACATCCACAAAGAGTTCATACATATTCCAACTACTGTTGCTCAGCTGTCTAAATACAGGGTCATGTGGAAAAACACTATTCAGTGACCTGTTCACTTTTTTGGGTTGATTTMTGACTGTATTTTTGAAAACTGTTTGTGCTTATTGTTCTCCTTTGGCTGTGGCAGCAGCCTGTCAAATACACCAGCAAGGACACTGGTGGGACCAGATTTGGTGGGACAAGGTTTTGTGGGACAGGGAAGTATCGATCTGACCCTCCGTATGTTTGCAAACATTTGTATGCAACTGCACTGGTATTTATGGTAGTATATCCACTTTCTGCAGGCAGAAGGGATGGCTGGAATTATTTAGGGAAGAAAAGATTGCAGTATGTCTTCAGAGGAGGCATACAAATGAGGAGTGTGTTTTGGAAACCTTCTCYGAAGGGTTCTTGGGTCTGTGCAGCTAAGCCTGATTTTTTTTTCTTTTCTTTCTGGTACCATGAGAATAGGAGGATAATTTCCTGTTGCTTATTTTATCTRTGTTATCTTCAAAAAGGTATTGCAGAACTCATCTCTCTCCTGCTGTAAAGAATCTTGGAGGCAGGTTAGCAATGATATTTACAACAATAACTGTTTGTTAATTCTGCAAAACCTGAGGAGCTCCTTTCCAGGGCACGTTTGTACTGCTGAAGCATAGGCACAAATGTTGGCTTTGCAATGGGAGCAGYATGGAAGGAGCCTGAAGCTTTTTCCCTAATAAATGTACAGGGCCACAGCCTGAATGCTAGAGTTACACAGGTACACTGTGACAGAGAGGTGAGTATCTAGTTAAACAAAACATCTTATTCTGTGTAAAACAAATTAAGGTTATTTAACCAGACCTTGATAGAAATCGCAGTGGCTACTTGGTTTCGTAAAAATTTGTCTTCTAAAGCCATTGGAAAATTGCAGAGAATATYCAAAATAGATCACTCAGTAAAACATTATTTTGTGAAAACAAATCCTTTTGGTACATAAAAGGATGTACCTTAGGTACATAAGCAAGAGGCAGCTACTGATATACATATTTTAGTTGCTGACATTGGYTGCTCAAACTCCTTTCTTCTCCTTCCAGCTGGAATTTTAAAGAAAGTTCCACTTAAATTTTATATCACATTATTTCAGTGTCCTGGAATTAGAAAATTTAAATTGTATTTTAATTKTATTGAGATTGTAATTTATGCTCTTTTTTCCTTTCTTTTGATCTGTCTACATAATGTTCTTATTTCAACAGTGAAAAATTTTTCAAAAGTTTGCTTTTTAAACTTTTTTTACAAGTTTAATTGATATTCTTCCAAATTTATTTATAGCAATACTGGAATAGTTCACTGAGCTCTTTTTCTACAAAAAAAACTACAAAAGTGAAAGATGGAGTTGGAGGTTTGATCTCTGCATACGTCTTAGTGAAAACTTGCAAAAGTGTGATAAGATAAATTATGCTATRCCAGTAATCTCTATTTTGACCTCAACTAGAAGCTTTTCTCAAAGACACAGCATATCTTTTTTGTGGCTAGAAGACAGATGAAGTATGGGCTAAATAGCTCAGATTTATTTTTATTGKTTTTTTCCCTTTAACTTAAGGAGTTGAACTTGCTAAATGTTCTTAACATCAACAAATCAAAAGTGCAGAAGCAAAGATTTGCTAATCACTGGTCAGTTGCACTAACASTTCCATCCTATTTTCCTTTATTGTCAAAACCTGCATACTAGCATACATATCTTAAAAATACATAGTCTAAAATGTGTATGTTATGCAGTGAATTTTACTGTTGGAGGAAATGCAAATATTAAACTTGTTTCCATTTTGTAACTATGCCAACCCAGCATTCTGTGATACCATTTTGCAATTATAGCAATCAGCTGTTTAAAACCATTCACAAGATCCTAAATATTATGAAAGAAGGATACCATTCTATGATACCATTTTGCAATTATAGCAATCAGCTGTTTGAAACCATTCACAAAGTCCTAAATATTATGAGAGAAGGACACAGGCAAAGCATTCTGCCAAGCTCACTCTGTTCTARGGAGATACAGCTCTTTTCTTGGCAAAGAATAAATATGCATCCAAAGAACATCTTATGTCTAGGGGAAAAAAAAAAAAGAAATAACAAAAGTAGCTATTTTTGRGCTATGTATATTGATAGGCATTTTTCTCTAGATGTTTCTAAGGAAGGCTCTGACTCATAATTTCAATTGCTAAGTCATAGTAACCTGTTAATAAATTTAACTAATTACTGCTGTTAGACACCCAGACTTTACTCAGTCATTCCTCTAAGAGGGTGGCTGTAACAAATGCTGCAGCTGAGCGAGCAATAATATGGGTATATTTATTTGATAATAGTCTTTAGGGATTTTCTGATGAAAACTCTGGWACCAAGCACTAAGTCTCAGGCCTCACCTATCAGTTTGTGTGCTGCCTGCAGTGGTCAAGAGGACAGAGTGTACCTTGCTGTCTGAGAGCATAAGGGAGGCTTTGTGAGAACCTGCCTGYTTCTGCTGCAGTGCGGGAAAAAGGAAATTGTTTAACAGGGTGACAGTTCTTGCATGTCCCGTTGTGAAGGTTTTCTTTCTTTACAGARAAATAGAAAGTCTAGGAATAATGAAAGAGGGAGGTACTTATGTACACCCACTGAAGCAGGTAAGCTGTTTGTTCCCAAAGCAGTAATATCTYGATGTAGCACAAATCTCCTGGGATCATCTCTTCTTCAGGAGGCCCTTATTAGGTTGGTTGTCACATAAAATATCTTTTTCATATCAAGTTTTGTAAAACAGGAAGAAAAGAGAGTTCCAAGATTTCCTCTGTTAGCAATAAAAACATCCGTTGATGTGAMAAGATTTTGATCCAGTAAAGAATAAAGGCTTTAGTTGCTGTCTTTTAGAAATTACTGTATTTTCACTGTGTCACTAAAAAAGTTCAAATCAGAGTCCTTCTTTGTTCATCATACTAAATGAATTGCCACTAGGTCTCATATGCTTTGATAAGCACCTTAGAAACATTAATTAATTAATGCTACTTAATGTTAATGAATTAATAATGACAGTGGGGTTTAAGGAGGCAGTTAACTAAAGCTGCACTGTGGATATTCCATTCTACRATCTCTTTGGGCAGCAATATGCAGGGAAATTAATCTCAAAGGGAGAACCATTTCTTGGCACTKCTGTGGCTTTCCTTTTTGGTAGATAAATGGTGAGCTGTGCTGTTATCTAACCCAATGTCATCCTGCCCGAAGTACAGCACAGTTGATGGAGTCCCCAAGTCCATGGACTCAGCGTGTGATTTGTCAGCATGTCGCTCTTCCCTGGCTGTCCTGGCATTGCAGAGACCTTGGGAATGGCTCACACACACAGATTGTGAAGGAATCTCCCCTTTGGAATGGGAAGGGGCTGGCCTGATTCAGGRGGTTGGAAAGGAGGCAAGTCTCAGTTCTGAACAGCATTAATCCTCTGCYCATGGAAGTGCCCAGCTCCTGCCTCCACCCTTGCAATTCAGTCTGTCAGACCCTTGACTCTTGCAGTGTTGATTTGATGCAGTTTCCCCATAGCAGACTGGTGTGTGCTGGCAGGGAACAAAACCTGACAAGCTCTCACCCAAGTCAAATTCCCTTAAAAACTGGGTAGGGTATGCTTCTGCACTGCTGCTGCACCCTGTTACTGTGCCACATAGTGAGCACTCCATGTACAGGCTGAGGTGTTGTGGAGAGGCCCCACAGGATTGCCCCTCCTGGTGAAGCAGGKCTGTGCTTTACCCTTTGAAATGCCTTTGAAAATTGGAATGGTGCCCCTTTTCCCCACCTCTTGTTCCCCACAGTGCCAGTGTGTTTGGCAAAACCACCACAAACTCAGACTTCTTAGATTTCCTGTACCTCATTTAAGCATAGGACATTTTACTGGTCTCCGAATGCCTCAAACTCATACTTTTCAAAACCTCGTAGTTCTCAAAAAACAACTGGACACTTATTTAAACTTTAATGTTAACTCCRAGACAACTTAGACTAAGAACTTCAGACAAGATCTAAAATAACTGTGGTTTTCACCCCATGTGGTAGCATGAGTCTCTTTTCACTTTCMATTACTGTTAACATTAGAGGCATGTGGTTGTCGGGTTTGGTTTTATCTGGGCTTTTGGCCCTTTCTTTAGGACCTACTGTTTTATTTAGCTGTGAAGTGTCTAGAACTCTTGTTGCTGTGTCACTAATAAAATAATTATATGAGCTGTGATTTTCGTTGTAGGATTTCATATTTTGCTTGTTGCTTCAGAATGAATAATTAAGCTTTAAGCTGTTTAAAAATTAATTTAGGTGAGGCATCAAACCACAAGCCGTATCTACATCAGATATTTGACCAATACTTGTTTTAAATGTTTTTTTTTGTTGGTTTTTTTTTTTTAATATTTTTCTAGTTTATTGGATGCAGAATGTCTGAAATTTGGTCTTTCTGAACTGCTGTGAAATCAAATTCTAGGCAGTATTTGCAACAGTACTTGCTGGTGTGGTGCAAGTCCAGAATCAGAGCTTACAATTCTGGAGATGTTGCTAACTACCTCAGGATAGCTTGCATGATTTTTTTCACATATTTGCCATCAGCCTGAGTTTTGCTTTTCATTGATTTAGTTTATCATTAAGAGTCCTTTCCAAAGTAATTATTACTTACCTCTAAGGAGTGGACTTTCAGTGTCAGTGGAAAGTTTCAATAGCTGTGTCACAGTATTTGTGGATCCACATCTGAATATGTTGGGCTGTTTTAATCAATGGCACAAGGCTCCTAGAACCAGGTGTTTTTTGGTCCKCTGCTAAGTTACTGATTTCATTTTGAGCTCAGAGCACCTGTCCATATTTCCTGCTCTTCCTCCCARTTATGGGTACCAATAGTTATGGCARCCCTTGCCTAGCAGTGCTATTCCTTGCTGGAATATCTGTAACAGCACTGTTGGAGGCTGATAGGCAACTTGATTTCACAGTAAATCTTTATACATGATAATAATATTRGAAAGATTACCTAATGCTGAATTAAGACCAGCATTTGATACCTGACTCCCAAACTAAATGACATTTTTTTCAGATTTGAATTTGCCCTGATGGGTAGAAGGGAGGAAGAAACATTTGCAAGGAGTAGTTGGGTTTGATGGTACCTGTCCAGTCAATTGTCTGCTTGTAAAATTGCTTTAGAGCCTCTAGCTCTGTCACTTGTTTGTGCTGGCACCAGGCATAAAATGAGTGGAGGAACTAGAGGTTCAGCACCCTGTTTTTACTAGATTTTCCTTTATAAATGTGTAAATATAGCAGTRTCCCTACTGAAGCTGGTAAACAGTGATGTGCAGGAATTAGGTAAATTAACCCCTGGTATCAGCAATGTGAGTGCCCCTGGAGGGGCTGATATTGGCCCTGTGCAGTGTTTCCTGAGCAGGCTGGGGCAGTGAGCAGTGCTGTGCCCATGCCTGGCCCTGCCAGCCAGCCTGGTGAGCTGCTTGGCTGGCCTGGGCTGGCAGCCTTTGTCCTAACAGTCCACAAATTCRCAGGGATGGTTATTTTGTTCTTTTGGATGGAATCATCCTTTGATATGATGTTAGAGATCAGGTTTCAGGTKTTAAAATATTCCGGTTCTTGGTTCCAGCAGTCCAATCACCAGCCACGACTGAAAGGAAGAGCCACTTTAATCATACCCCTGGGTGCTGCTGAATGGAMAAATCATTCTTCCTTAATTAAGAAGTGATAATATCACTCTTCAGTAATGGAGCTGAACATTACTGCTATATAGAATGAAATTTGCTTAGAGAAAAAAAAAAAATTCTCCCAGCTTTGCGGTTCTGATCCTGTTACAGTGGTAGCTCCTGAATATCCTGTTTAATGGTTTTCTTGCTTCTGCTTATTCTAAAATATTTAATTATTGCTTTAGTGTCAATCAGYGTCACAGGTTTTCCTCTTCATCAGTTTGAACAGGATTTAATTGTTCGTATGTGTAACTTACAAAAAGTTAGTAATTAACTGCATCTCCTCATAAAGGCAAAGGGAATTGTGAATAACCAAGGGTAGAATTTTGCTTTAAGCTGTTATTTTGTTATTCAGTAAAGTTCCAGATTTGTGATTTTAATTCAAGCTAATTTAAAACTGGATAATCTCATGTTAGAAAGTACTACTAAATGTTCAATATATGTCATATAAAATACTAATTGGAGTTACAGAATCTCACAAATGTGTGGTAATGCAATTTAATATTTTGGAACACTTTTGTTCTCTTAAATGCTCTCAAATGAGAAAACCTTCAAAATTTGTTTCTAAGATTGTAGYAAAAAGCAGTTTTTTCTTAACATTTGGAATTCCACCTTTAAGTTGTGTAGAACATTCAAAAAGGCCATTGAAATAAAAGGGGAAGATGTATTTGACAAATAATTAGGGAATTGTCAACATGCAGCAGGAAAAGTAAGAGAATAGCAAAGTCTGGTAATGTGAAAATTCAAGGAAAATATGTAAATTTGTTTAGCATATGTATGAAAAAAATTAAGAACATCTGAACTTATAATCAGTGAATCTGGTGCACATCCTTTTTCTTTTATAAGGATTAGAGCTTTCTTCTGTCATTACAGCTTGGATAATTTTTTGTTTGTTCCTTTAATGTTTTGATAATTCTTCAAAAAAAGCACATAATTTATAAAAAAAAAACAAAAAAACCAGCATTACAAGCACAAGGATGCAGAAAATACTGATCTGAGGGAGAAAGAGCAAACAACTTTAGACCAATTAATGCATTTGGAGGGAGGAGTTGTGATTCTTATGGAAAATCAAGTGGGTTAAAATAGGAAGTGTGTCCAAGAGAAGTGAGCAGGTTCTTTCATCTAAATATTTGGGAAGGTGTGAGATATTTCTTTCCAGCCCCAGTAACTATTTCAGAGAGTTTTTTGAGTGAGAGGAGGATCGTTGATCTTTTCCACAGAGATATTATCATAGTTAACAATTGAATCACCTATTCAGTGCTTCTTTTATTTTGCTTTTCTATAGACAAAACATGGATGCACACTCCTGAAGCCTTATCAAAGCATTATATTCCCTATAATGCAAAGGTAAGAAAATATAAAGTTATTTTCTCCTCATACTCTTAGAATGCAGCACATTCTGTCTTGTTTTTAATTTGAAAACTTCAGATACATAGATTTGCCACATGAAATAATGAAGAAAAATGTAGTAAATGTCTGTTTTGCAGGTGAAAATGTTCTTTTATAATGGCCAATTGATTCTTGTTTTGAATTATGTTTCACTAGAAAGCAAACTGGTGTTCCTCTTCTGCTTGATGCTGTTTCTTTAATGGATGGAAATTTTGAGTGCAAAGGAATTTAACATTAAGCTGCATGCTTACAGTACTATAAAAATTAAAAATAATTGCACACACTTCTTTTGAACAGTAGCAAAGGCAATGATTAMCAATTGTATCTGCTGGATATATTGAAATGTCAAATGCTCAGGAAATATGGTAGAATAATAATGGAATTTTTGCACAGTAAAACCAGAAGCTTTTTTCTTACTTTCATTTATTAAATGCTCATTTTTACTTTTCTTATTCCAATTGCAACGGGATAAGTATATATATAAATAATGCTTTAATTTGTCTAATGACATCAGTTGACAGGAAATGCATCTCACCTAAATACCTTAGAACCTAAAAGTTATAAAATACTTACCTAAATGCCAGCACAGAAAATAGTTTGCTAAAAGGAGGAGGGATATGCAGCCATCAGCATAACTCAGAGTAAATGGAGTAATCTGCAATTATTTGCTCAAACTGAGGATATAATGGAATAAARTTCTATTGTGGTCTGTTCTGGATAAGGTTCTCATATGATCGATATTTCTTTATTTTAAGAAAGGTTTTTATATTATCTTAATAAAAATCAATGTGAAAAATTCTTAATATTAAAATTTTATCTTTCTTAATAGGAAAAATATATTTCAGATGCCAGGACTCAGATTTCTGTAAGAGTATTCCTTGCTGTTGTGTCTGCAATTTCCTTTTGCTAAGTGTTGCCACACAAGGAGCAAGTGTTGGTAGCGGAAAGTGGAGTCTTGTTCTCCTGGCTGCCAGGCTTTAAACTTGCTTTTATTCCGTGTGTTCTCAAACTGAATTCCTGCCCAAAGCATGTATTACCATTTCACTGAACAGCCTTGCCAGACACCTTGGCTTTATATTACACTTTTTGAGAGGGAGGATCACTTGCTGTGGTGACTATACTTGTTTTAGAGACCAAGCTGAAGCCATGAGTTTTTTCAGTGCACTGAACAATGTCTGTTCATTTCTGGTCTTTGAAAGAAGAAAAGAAACCTCCTTCATCTTTCAATGTTTCATTGTCTGGCTTAAGAGAATATTTGGTGAGTAGGTGTCAGTGCAGCTATGCAGAAAAAGAATTCAAATGAAGAAAATGGGAAGAAGATGGTGGTAACTGTAGAAACAACAGCATTAGCAGCTTCTGGAGCAGAAGAAAAAGACGGAGAATTCCTATCTAAGGAAAGTCTTTAGGAAGACTCTTGGTCCAAAAATRTCTCTCAATTAATTTAGGCTTTGTGCTTAAGTGTCCTCTCCAGTTCTGCTCCCATTTGTTGTTTACTCCAGGGTTTCCTCAGCCTTTGCACTGCTGCCCTTGAAGGTCTTTCAGAACATTTACAGGAGACTGCATTGTAACACTGCGTATGTTAAGTTTTGATTTTGGATTTGGTTTTTTTTAGAGAAATGTAACCCATTTCTTTTTTTTGTTCACAATAGAAGATGGTGATTTAGAGCTACCAGTTATTTGATTCAAAGCAAGCAAAAAATTGTGCTGCTCTGTAACTGGAGTGTAAAGAGAATGGAATTCACCCACTCTGTTTTTTGTGGACATCTGGAATAAATTTGYACAGCTTTTATGAAATTAACTGGCATATGCGGACGTAACATAATCCTAGATGATATTTCCACCTCAGTTTTCAAGTGTCAGTCTCACTAAGTTTATCAGTGTTTTTGACTTTAAGAAGAAAGTATGTAGCTTATTTGGGTTTTGTAGAATTTTAGTTTTTAAGTGAAATATCTCACTGATTTCATACCTTGTCACTGTGTTGTGAAATAATGATTAAAAACTCAGAAAACCTTCATAATGCAAGTATTAGCAAGACTCATTGGTTTTTTTTTCCCCCCCAAATGGTCATATTGTTCCACTTCCAATTCTCTAACATTCAGTACATTTATCTTTTATTTTTTTTGGGGAGAAAAGACAACATTTGATCTGATTTATTTCAAAAGGTAATCGGGTGAGTGAAGAATGCCTTGTTCAGAAAATTAAATCAGTTTGATGTGAAGTAATACCAGATGGGAAGTAATACCAGAGCTGTTATTTGTCCATGAGCAAGTGAGCTGTATTCTACTCCATGGTTTTTTGGATGCAGATTACTGTGGGTGGAAAAGGGGTTTGTTTTTTGTAAGACACAAAAATAGTTTCTCTGACACTAATCTTTTGAGATGGTCAGAACAATGGGAAAGATGAGATTTTGTTGATTCCAAAGACAGCTTGTTGATCAAATACAGTTCATGGGTTTACTGTTACCTTATTTTTTTTAAAAAAATCCTAGCAAAATTAACTGGAAATTGACAAGTGGCATTTTTTTTTCTGCCAGTTGGACAGGACCTTTTAACAGAGAATTAGTAATGTCCTGTTATCGCTTAGAACATACACTTTCAGGATGATTTATGGCCATAATCCTCTTTTTATGGCCATAATCATCTTTGCAAGAAAACATGAGCAGAGTTGTCTCTTCTGGAAGTAAAATCCAGGAGCCATGATTCTCCTAAGGAAGCCCTTAAATATAAAAATATCTTGAATCTCTCTCTGCTTTCCTATGTACCCRCTCCTTGTGGTACTTGACTACTTTGAAATTCACTGATTTTGGCATRGTTTGCATGGTGTAAACCAATGAGGGTTTGGGCTCTGGTGTTTTCTCTTGGAGTGGGGCAGARGTGTTTAATTTTCCTCTTCAGTTTTGTTTTGTTTGCTTTTGTTCTATTACTGTAATTTTTTGGTGTTTACTGTTTTTTCTTGGGTTCTTTTTTTTTCAACTCTTACTGATATCCTCAGACTTGGTTTCCCAGAAGGCACTGATAATAAGATTCCCCATACTTCAGCAAGCTCTGGATATGAAACCTTGKTTTACTGAAGCCAGAATTTTGACATCAGTTTGTGGCCTATATTGTTCTTGACTGTATCGCTCTGAATGAAAGCATATTGGTCACACAATTTTATTTTTCCCCAGAAAGATAATTTGGAATTTTTATAGTATAGTATCAGATATGGACTCATTTTGATGTGGTGTCATGACAGGTTTAATGCTACCAGTATATAAAAAAACTCTAAGGCAATCCCAAACTTCTCTTCTGTGTCAAATTTTTCTGTARCGTTCCTTAATTGAGATGTTTATGTTATTTTCCATAATGTAATGAAAAACATCTTTTGCCTGAAGTTAATTTGAGGCCAGTTTCCTATCTGAAAAAAAAAGTGATCAAAATGTGACTCTATAATGGAAAAAGACTGCAGCCTCAAAAAGTTTTTATATTGTCATGTGCATATAATTTCAGTTTGAAACTTTAAAGTTAAATGAACAACACATAAAAGGAATTAGTAATGGTAGGACTTGATGATCTTTTCCAACCCACAGCATTTTGTGATTCTGTAATAAAAGACCTCCCTTGGCAGAACTTAAAATTGTTCATCTTTACTGTAGAAAAATAAGCAGTTTATTTAGATTTCAACTATATATAATTTCTTATTCCTTGTAGTTTTCTGTCATGGAGAAATGGCAAAWAATACTCTTGTGGAGCAGGCATTTSCCAAGTCAGCAGAGATACAAGGCACACTATTTAAAAAGTTTTTTAAATATGTGGTAAAAGTATTTAAAATATGTGGTCAAGTTAAATATAGCAAGATATTTCAAACAGAACACAAAAATGTTSAAAATTAGAAACTACTGCAGTCAAACAGGGCATTACAAGAAATAATTAATTTTCCTRCTTTAAATTTATTAGAATTAATAACTTAATACTATTTAACTTCCATTAGAGTATCCAAATGCCTTGCATGTGATCATAATTAATTTAGTGTTTAAGCACAAGAAAAATTASTATTGTGAAAATACCCAAATGAGATAGGGAAGCAGAAAATTGTAATTTTACAAGGGAATGCAAATTTGAACTCCTTAGTAATTTCTGATACATTACAGTCATTAAACTTGGGGCTCATTATTCCAAAGATGAATAAACACGGAGATGAAGTATAAAATATTTAAAGTGTGCAACAGATACTCTCAACAGACTTTGATCATTCTTACTCTCCAGAAGATTATCTCCTTCAAGAAATTACTCCTTCAGGAAATTAATCAATGAGCAATTCCAGTGTTTCTTCCTTGAAGTCCAATTGTGTATAATAATGCAAGGCAGTTTAGTATAATGGATAAGGTTTCATTTCTTTCCTTTTTGAGGAAAAGCAACCACTAGGGAATCTGCATTTCAGTGAAATGGTTTTGGTCGGTTCTAGTTAAAAAAAAAACCAAAACAAACCAAGAGTTAATTTAATCGGGGAAGTGAGATAAAAAACAGTGGTTATGTTTATCAATACTTATCAGCTCCAACTGAAGGACAAAACAAAAGCTCTTGATCTGTTCTCCAGGACTCTCATCTTCTCTCGGTCTCTGCTTGGCATCCTTTGGGCTTTTCATAAGCTCCTTTTTCCTAGAAATACCTCTACATCTACTGTATGAGGTAGCTTCAGTTACAAGTGTGAAACATTTGCAATGCAAGTAAGAGATGGAAGCTGGAGTTTACTGGCAGGAATMAAAAATAAATCACACCCAATGAAAGGCATCCAGCATAGGATYTGAGAAGTAATTGAACTCCTCTCTCACTGATGCTTTAGGATGTTAAAACTGTAATGAAGCCAGATGGAGACAGAACCCATCATCTACGTTGAAGCTGATGTGGAATTTACAGCCGTGGACTATTCCCTATCCTGAGCAAGTTTTAGGTTTCCTTTGTATCCGAGCAGTTTGTTTCTCTCACGTAAATTGCCATCTCATCCATTCATTTAGCATCCTGGCTGCTTAATTATAGTATTTTTCATCATCTCTGACTTTGAGCAGTCTAATTTTCACTTCTCTCATCAAGGAAAAATTATTTTTGAACAGCTTAAGAGCTTTAGATAATTCTTTTTGGTAGAAAACTCTAGGATCATTTATTTTGCTCATTGATACAATATCTAACAACTACAATCTGGATTGAAAATATGAAACTGCAAAAGATTTTGCTCATTGTTGGACTTTGAAACACCCTCAATTTAAGGAATATAGAATGTCCTGTGTATCCTTGAATGYTGGAGTTGTCCCTTGGCTGTGCTGCATTGGCATTAGGATTTGCTTTGGGAATTGAAATGGAAGAATCTAGTGTAGCACMGGTTGGAAGGGACCTCTGGAGATGATCCAGTTGATTCCCATATGAAAAAAATCATTTCAAAACCAGCTGATACTCAACAGAGCCTCATGCAATTGAGTTTTAAGTACCATTGAAGGCAGAGATTCAYAGCCTCTCAGCAGCCAGTTCCAGGGCACATTCCCTGCCACTATTACTTATTTTTCCTTGTTTGTAGTTTTAATTTTCTGCAGCWTGTGACTCTCAGTCTTACACATGTGTTGCATACCAGACTCATCACCTTCAGGCTGAACAAGTGCAGCTCTATTTTCACTGACCATCACCTTCCCTGTGGCATTCCTCACSACTTTCAGCCCCAGCTGAGCTTTGGCTTTTCCAAATTCATCCCTGAGTGCCTGGAAAATATATCTGTATTCCTCCTATGCCTGTCCCCCTGCTGCACCCTGCCATTTGTATTTATGCCAGCTGTAGCTGGGTGCTGTTCAGGCATGCAGGAATGCTTTTGGGAATTATGCAGTCAGCTGATTGCTGCCTGGCCCATGGCTTTCAGAGGAAAGGTGATGTTGGTGTCTTACTAAGAGGCTTCTATTAGCCACAGCAGTTAGTCTGGCTCTCTTTCACATTGAAGTCAGGCTTAGTTTAAGCTTCCAGTAAGGAAAACAATAAAACAGCCAGGGGTTAAGAGTTTACCCTGCAGGGCTGAAGAGTTTCCCCGTTGCTGTGCCCTACAGGGAATTGCTGAATGTTGCTGCTTATGCAGGTTTGGTCCGTCCCTGGTAGAGGGCTGTGCGTTCCTTAATTCCTCCAAAGTTTCTGAGCACGGGTTGTTGCCAGGTTTCACACTTTCTTTAGGTATAGTTAGGAATCAGGCCTAGCTGTAACCTTAAKCCTTCTCTTTTGTTGTACTTCAAAAATGGGTTATTGTTGCTTTATTTCACCTCAGAATCAGCTGCAGAGAGGCTGGARTGTGAAAGCACTGGAATTTGTATGACTTCAGGATTATGGAGCACATAGTTGATCTATGTACGGTGAACTTGTTTYTGGCTCAATGCTTATTTCAGCTTTTTATTATAAGATTTGCTTTCCTAAGTATGTACRTTGTTGTGGCTAAATTTGAAAATCTGCAGCAGGGGATTCTGTGGTSTTGATTTCTCTGGCATGGAGGATTTGTGTGGATGGTAGGATTAACAGAGTACATTGGTGAACAACTTGGTACCTGAGACCCAACCTGTGCTAGGTACATTCTTTAGAGTATCTTTGTTATAKAARTCAYTATTCTGTAGGTAGATTATGATTAYTAGATTATTCTTCTAAATTATGATTCTTGATGTAGAAGAGGTGTTTGTTGGAATGAAGGACAGCCATGTGTCCAACTGTTACTCCAGCAAGTTCTGAAAGTAAAACAATATATTTGTTTTTATAGAAAAGGTGAGTAGAAGTTTTTTCTGTAGCAATTCTTCTTCATGTGGCATTTAGAGCACAAGTCTTATGAGGGGCTGCTGAGGGAGCCCTAGCGCTTCCCCAGTTTAGCTGGGAGAAGAGGATTTAGGGAAGTATCTGAAAAGAGGTTGGTTTTCGTGTGTTCTCTAAGGTTGCAAGTGACAGGACAAGGGGAAATGGCTTCAAGTTGTGCCAGGAGAGGTTTAGGTTGGAGATTAAGGAAACTTTCTTCACTGCAAGGGTGRTGAGGCACTGGAACAGGCTGCCCAGGGAAGTGATCTAATCACCACGCATGAAAAAGTTCAAAAAAAAATGTGGGTGTAGCACTTATGGACATGGTTTAGCAATGAGCTTGGCATTGCTGGGTTATCAGTTGTACTCAAAGATCTCAGAGGCCCTTTCTAACCTAAATGACCCTGTGATTTGGTACTGAACACATCTAAAGCATATTTTTAAAGATGCCACATTAACTWAAAGTTTACAAGTGTGTTTTGAACAGGTGAAGTGCTGGCCTTCACCAGTATTCTCAAAAGCAGTGAGATTGTTGAGACAAAAGTCTCAAAATCATTAGCAGCWTTTAAAATGTCATTTTCCTATTCTTCAGAGGAAGGCTGGGTTAGTATTTGAGTATGAATCTTCACTTTACTGTGAACTTCACTTACTGTGATCCTCAGAGTCATGAGTTCCTCAACCCTGGGTAAGGGCTGGCACTCACTCACTGACAGCAGCGAGTGATCTGCCTGTTCAAGGCAACTGAATAACACTCAGAGGTCTGCCCAAATAGAATTAAAGCAAAAAAGAGCGTGCAAAGAAAGAGGCTGGATACTCCAAAGACCTTTGGGTCAACAAAGATTGACTCAACCCTCCACATCCCTCTGTGTTCCTCCTCTGTTGCTGGTATTTATTCCCTGGCCACTCCTTAAGCTTGCTGGAAGCTGCCAATTATCCTCATTAGCATGTCCTGTGGGATTCCCTGTGCTGCTCATGTTTCCATGAGAGCCGTCAGCTGCAGGAATGGGAGGGCTCTGGGAGAGGGCCTTATAGCCTCTCCACTGCCAAGTATCAAGTGAGTTGCACATCTGACACTGGAATTAATCCACTGTAGGGTGCAAACATCTGGATTATTGTCCTCGTGGACTGGTTATGGATTGTTTTGCTTTAAATTAAATCAGGCTCACGGATTAATTTCACTTTCTTATCTGCTGCATTTATTCTCAGCCTGTCTATAAAMTAGAAATAGAGCTGGTTTGTAGAAAATAAGAGAATGGCACAAGATTTTTAGCAGAAACTTCTACAAGGACATAGATTTTTGAAAACAAAAACTAGACTACAGGAATCTGTCCAACAGCCAGGCTGTTCGCCATTCAGGGAAAGTTTCACATGTGCTGATCTCCATGAGGATTCATCCTCGATAAACCATCAGACAAGCCACCAGCTGCAGTCTCTGACTTTATTAATTTTAATAAGATAGCAATGTACACTAGTCAGCTGTGGATCCTGGACTGCAATGAATATTTCTCTCAGAAATGCCTCCTTCAGATTACTCTGAAAGTATCAAACCAATCTTGGCCTATTTCAAAAAGCATTTTGAACTTTGAACATGAGAAACATGAGATATTAGGTGTAACTTMATAGAGGAACTTATAATTTCTGGTTTGGAGCATAGCAAAGGAGAAATATTACCATTAAGTAAATTAGTAAAGCTTTGTTGGAATATTTTGCATTTTCACTAGGAATTATTATTTGCCACTAAAAGGGAGTGATTGGTTACATTGCTCTAAACCTTCATTCTTTTTCTTCTGTATAATTTGCATGAGTAATATTCTCTTCATTCTTTAGGGAAAATAAAATCTGGGCAGTTCCTATTCTTTTACAAGTTGTTTTTCAATTTGTTGCTGTAGTATTACTGAAAATAGGGAACATGTGGAAACAAGGATGTCCATTAAATCTTTGATATGTGTGGATCCAAGGGCTGCATTTGAAGGAACAGATGATAACGTGAAAATTGAATAAAAAGAATCCCTAAACCCTATCTTGTACTATCATTATAGCACCCAATGCTTCTGAGCATGGAGAAACTAGGAGGACAGATCAGTAATTCAACAAATCAYATTAATTTGAGCTAAAAAATTAGGTGAGAGGGAAATCTTGTTTGCTCACAAATACAGATCTGTTGTAGAAAAATCCATGCAAATCAGGAATATGTAGGTCTTCCGAAGTCAGAATTTAGAGGCTGTATCCCAACTTGCAGTTTGTGAGGCACTGAGGACCTGAAACTATTAAAAGCAAAGATATTCTTAAAATGAAAAAGCATTCCCCAAAATTGCATGTGCATACTTAATATTCAAATTAATCTTAAAAGCTTTAAAACTAAGTATGGGTTTGAGGGTTGAATTCTGGGTTTTGAAGAGGGGCAGGTGGCAAAGTTGGACCTCTTCACATATTTTTTTTTAATCTTCAGAGTCTGTTGAAGCACTCTGAGTGTGTGCTGTGTAACAGAGCACTGTTAATTTTGTGCTGGTTATAGCTTTTTGTTTGTATCAGTGTTTGCTGTTTGATGAGTACCAGAGAGAATAGGGTCGATGTTTTCTATTGATTTTCATCAGTAACACTCAGAGGTGCTAACTGAAATTGTGCTGTGCATTTCCAAGGGGTTACTGCAATTTATCACAGTTCATTAGATCATAAATTCTTTGAAGCTAAGGGCTATCTTTTTGATGTTTGTTCAGCCTCTAGAATAATGAGGCAGAGGCTCTAGGTGCTACCCTGATGCAAATAGTCATAGATCAAAGCTCAAAGTAGGCAATAGAAGACCTTGGACTTCTCTCATGAGCTTTTTTCTCAGTTGGGATAATTAAATGATAATGCAGATAAGAGATGGGTGACTTATTATCCTCAGCTTAAAGATAAGAAACTGAGGTAATACTGAAGGTTTACCACATATCTGCCCCAAATCTCTGTTCTCAAATCAGACCCCAGATTTTGAATTCTACTTTCATGCCTTGAGCTCTGGATTAAATGTCTTCTCAATACCTGCTCTCTTAGTGAAAAAGATTAGGTTGCTATTTAGAGAAGAATCCAAATCCCCATATGAAGGATTTTAAAATATACTRTTTTCTGATTCTATGTTCACCTAATGATCTGAGTATCACTACAATGATCTAGACTAGATTAATTGTATGACTTTAGCATCAGATTTAGGTCTTTTATTGAAAAATGTAATATTTTTTATGAAGTAAGAAGTGAAAGCCAATATTTTTGTTGGATTAATTGCCATTGTAAAATAATTTACAGATTACTTTCCATCTCAGTTATGTTCTCCTGAACAGCTCATCCAAATGTCTATCTCATTCATCTGCTGGTGGATCTAAGGTCATGATAATGGTGGCTTCATTCCATATCTGATGTTATCATGTTGGATAAGTCACTATTAAATATTTTTGCATTTTGCTAAAATAATCAATCTAATAAAAAAAAAATCCTAATTTGTACTGTTCAGTGGGAAGAATATTTTCTGYATTTAAATAGTGCTCTGCACATTTGCGAAGTGATAACACAAAGAGGCMGTTATTTCTGTTCCAAATGTTATTTTAAAATAAATGACTCTCATCCTGGCCAGATTTAAAAAAATAAAAAAACTCTGTTATTGATAATCTTCAAGTGCCTGAAGGCCAGGTGTTAAATTATGGTGATCACATCTGCTTTATTGCTAGATTATGTGGGAAAAGGAGAGTTTCTTCATAAAAACAAATTAAAAGGAGAGAACATAGGCTCRTAAAACAGAAATCATTCTAGAGAAGACACTTCCAGTTCCCTGGAGGAAAAGTGAAAGATCCAGTACAGCCARACCAGTGTAAGAAGTGCTTTTGTTGTTGAGGCTCATTTCCTGTGTACGTTGTTTCCAGAATCTATGGTGGAATCAAAGAGGGATTCAGAGTAGGGTTTGAGTTCAATGAGGCAGGGGTCTGTTAAGGCTCCATGCCCAGCCTTTGAAAGAACAATTTCCAACAGGTTTGTGTTTATCCACAAAAATCTAGAATGTAATGCCCAAAAATCTGCTTTGAACAGCTTCCCTTGTACTGCAGCCATGAACCTGTAGTAGATGAAAACACTGTGGAACTGCTGTGGTTGAAGTGCCATTTCCTCTCCAGCCTCTGCTCTTCATTTGCTTTTCAGTTTCCCTCCCAGCTGTGCTGTCTTGTTGCCATTGCCCCTTTTCACTCCARATAATCAAAGCACCCAGAAGCAGTGCAGGTTGCCATGTCCTTTTTCTTTTATTCCAAGGCACCCACTTAAAGATATTTTCTCAGAACATCAAACATGATGGAGTTTTAAGGGCAYAGCTACTGCTCTGCTTTGTCCCGTGTTTTTATCTGCTGCATGGACCTTCTCTGCAGAATAAGCTCCTTCCACAATTAGCTAATTTGATTTTGATTTGGCTACCCCAGTCAAATATTCTCTCAAAATTTCTGAGGGTATTCTGTGAATATGGCAACTCAGAAAGATGTCTGTGTGTGTCATCTGTATAAAATTACTAATGCATTTAAAGAAGTAAATGGAGTTTAGGAAGTAGTTTCTAGGAGCAAAGAAAAAAAATCCTTTTTAGTTGAACACAGACATTTTCTTGTCCAYTTTTATCAAAATGCTGATATTAATTTCTGTGAATATAGCATTTAATTTAGCACCTTCTTGTAGATTATCCATGTGATTATGTATTATCCTTTGCATACTGACTCAACATTTTTTTTCCCACCAAATTTACTTTATTAATAAAACATTAGGCTTTTTCTTTCTTTACAAATTTAGTGGTTCTCAGTATGGGAGAGTACAGTTTAGGAAAAAAACAACCAACCAAATAAAAAATAAGGAAAAAAAAACAACAAAGGTGTTTCACACTTCATATTCCTGTCCTTTAACACTCGTCAGCACCTGCATCTATCCTGGGGTGTCTGTTATCCTGCCCACAGAATGTATATATAAATTATTTGCTACACACAGCATAATGATAATCCTAGAATTTGAGGAACAAATTAACTTCTCTGCTAACGATTGCTTAAAAAAAAAAACAAAAACAACTGAGACTATGTAAAAAATTTGGGTTCCTTGAAAAGGCTGCCAAAATTGTGTTAAATTTCCAAGCTTCACACACTCACRGCTCTTTCTTCAGAACAGCTCTTTTCTGGTGTGCTGCTTGTCCTCTGTTTGACAGYACATCGATTCTCTGAATCAAGAATTAAATCAGAAGTCATTTATTSTAATTATGGTGCAGTAAGCCTCGCAGTATTAAAAGTCCTGATTCACAAGCAGTTCAACGTCCTTAAAATAGGCAATTTCTTATTTCACATTGAACTGGAAAAGGTCTTTAATAAACTGAGAGTCATGGACAATAGTTATTTGTTCCTATTACTGAGGCTATTTGTGTTGGAATGAKGATTTTGTTCCTAACTGTGACTTCTGTTTTTTTGTCCCACAGGGAATTCCTGTTTCTGTGTTTATAATGTCATTGCATTGCATTGCCATGTTGCCATGGCAAAAGTGTGATAGTACAAGTTCAGTATTATGTTAGAGACAAGGGAGGTAGAAATCAGATCAAAATAAACTTTAACCACAAAATGTGAAATGTCTGTGGAATTTCAGCTSTGCTTTTACAAGATATTGCTAGTGTTTGCCAGGGCAAAAGAGTAGCTTCAATATGTTTTCTTTTGTATATATTAATAAATATACACTATACATGTGTGTATATAAATCCATCACAGTTTCTTCTGGTGCACCCCAGAAGTTCTGAATGCATCAAAATGCTCCCAGGTTCAGAAAGCTTCACCTAATTAGTAAAGCAGAATGGTTTTGCCAGTTTTCTGAATTAAGATGGCAAATGTTTGACATTATATGTTGGTTCCTCATAAGGGCTTTTTATTGTCTCAGTTCAGTTTTCAGTCTTCTTGGAGAGGTTTTGTTTGATAGCCCTAATAGATGTAACAAGAAAAAAAACAAAAACAGCAGGACAGATGGAGCTTGAGAACACAGTTCAAGCTTTAGCTTSCTATATTTTATTAACAAAGTGAGATGCAGAATACTGATACAGAGCTGACCAGTCGGTGCTGCATTTAAAGGAAGAGTGGGGTTATGAAAATCAGAGCATTGATTCAGCAGGGCAAAATGGTCAGAAACTGGGACAGCAGCTTTGGATGATTTATGCTGGGTGTTCATGTAGTGGTGAGAAAACCAGCACTTGGGACCTTGATCTTGCCATTCCTTTAAYTGTAGTGTTTTACTGGAGAGGTGTGTGGTTTTTGAGAGGATCTGGAAATCTCTCCATTCTGTATGGGAGTGCTGAAGAAAATGARTTTAACCTCGTTTTGGGTAGAGTAGTGGGTTTACACAAGTAGGAACAAGTCAATGCAGTGCAGGGAAGTTCCTGCTGAATGGCCAGTGTTGCTGACTGGCATCTGCAGAGGGGAAGGGGCAGGGAAAGCAAAGTGGGCTCTGTGTTCTGAAGCTTCTAACACTGCATTTCACACCTTTACRAAGAAATAGGACTTGTTGCAATTTTGTCTTATGTTTAAGGTGAGTTAAGTCACTGCGTTGGCATCTGGCTTATGAAAACAAAAAGAAAGAAAGCAAATGATGTCAAATTTGTTATATGCGGTTATTTGAAAATGTCTAGGACTTAGTGAAAAGTAGTGGTTTAGGACATTTGAGGGGCTAATGTGACTTTATGATTTTTCATGGAGAAGTGATGCCTGAGTTAAATCCAACTGCTGTGGATTATTATGGACTTGTGAAGCTGAAAAGTCTGTCCACCTTGTTGTTATTTACTTCTGAAGCTGAAAATTTGATGTGTTAAATAGTGAATGTTCATTATTTTTAGGTGGCTTTCTTCAATGAAGGCAAATTAAATACTATTTTTTACTGGAAACAATCAAGTTAGGAATAGAAATGTTCTAGATTGAGGCATTCAAGCAGTGTGATATGCCTTCAGTGAGTATCAGAGGTTTTCATATTTGAATATCCTTTCTAAAGGCAGTGTTGAGTTTGATAATTAGGTCTGTTTTCCCTGTTTTAATATAGGATAGCTCTTGAGCATGCCTTCACTGAATATTGGTTCAGCTATTAAAATTCTTGCRGAACTAAAGATGTGCTGCATTTTAAGACTGACCAAAAGAAGGTGGTGCCTTTGGGTTACTCAGACATCTCCTGGAGCCATGAAAGGATCTGACAGTTTCTCCTATCAAAAAGAAAAAAATAAATCTGTTCATATGTCTTAAAGCYAAAACTGGAAACATAGAGTATTTCCAAAGTTAGGCACAGTGGATAAATTTCAGAAATGTGTCATTCTTTAATTTACTCCTTCATTTTGTCCAGCCTCTGAGCACAGGATTCTTTAGGCTAAAGCTAAAGAACACAGCAACACACTTGGAAAAAAATGCTATCAAAAGGACCTGTGTAACAGCCAGGGAATGGATGGTGAGAAATTATGTTTTCCAGGGATTAATTTGCTCTCGCTGCCATTTTCTCCTGCCCTTGTTTATTACATGCCAAATGTTATCCTTGATTTTATTTATCAGCTGTGGGAAGTGCACCTGGATTAAAAGGAAAACAGTCCTTCAGTGTGATATACTACTGGTATTGACATCAGTGCCATCTGGACACCGGCAAAATGGTCTTTTTTAAGCCCTTTTYCCATACATCAAAGTTTTTAACGACTTTTCTAAAAGCGACTTGAGCTTGCTGGCCTCTTTTGCTGCAAGCTGGAATGTCCCTGAGAATTTTTTCTYTTTTATAATTAGTGTTTCCTGGAGGGACAGTCTTGACAAGATACATGTGTTACCTTTTTGACTCCTTTTCTGTATTCCAGCCTGCTCTTATCTCCCTGGTGTTGTTCCTGGCTGTATTAGCATTATTTCATCTTTAGAATTAGGTGGGTTAATGCTGAGCTCAGCTTTGATAGCCGTGTTGCAATCCAGTTTGATTTTTGATTTTATCCTCATTGATAGMTCCCTTGGCATGTGACCACACTGATCTCTCTGGAGAAGATTTAAGTTTTGATCATTTATCGAGCATGTCCTAAAGTCTTCTGACATTCTGCTTTCAAAGAAGCTGGTTTTAATACCATAAATGTATATTCCTATTGTATTTTTCTATTTCTGTGCCACTTCTGGCTGCAGTGGGACTTGATAAAGAATGTGGCCTGGTGTAATTATTCTATTCTTTATTCTTTTGCCTTTGGGGTTACACCAAACTGGATTCAGCTGACTTGGACCACACGTCAGGTTTCTTCCAGTCAGCAGCTGTATAATTTCTCATTTTACCATATCTGAGCATGGGTTAGAAGGGAGATGTAGGCAGGATTAGGGATGCCACAYGTCTTCAGTTTTTCAGGTATCTTTGCCCGAATATTCCTGGTTATTCCTGTTTCCAGACAGAGCAGGAACCCCATACAGGTGAGGTGTGCTGCTCCAGGGAAATTGCTGTTGTCTCTCATCTGTTCAAAGATCTGTTGAGCTTTASTTATTAAATAATGTTCTTTATTATTTATTAATAGATCCAGACTGAGACACTCAAATGAGTGCTTGTACATTTGATGGTGGAGAGCTTTTAATTACTGTACTTGTAGAGAAAAGAAGAAAGTACAAATTAAACTAGTGTGGCTTTTTGAACCTAATTATTTTATGATCCTTTTCTCTAATGCTTTCTTCTCCCCAAACATTTCAATAATTTATTAAATAGATTTTTCTTACTTAATATCTTAATTTCTGTAAATATTTTCTATTGATGGAGGGTATTATCTCCATTAGGTGACCCTTCCTTTTTTTTAATGTTTTTAATTGTGTATTCATCTTTTTTTTTTGCCAATAGTACTTGAACACTCCTTTAAAAATGCCTAGATTTTTTTCCCTGTGTCAGGGCCACCATTTGAGAAGAACATTAGATGTCAGACAAGCARGGGATATTCAGGGAATGTGCTGATGTCTGTGCCACTTTTCTGCCTCATACTCCCATGGGATGAGTTGGATTTCTGTTCTCATTTGGGTGGCAGTCAGGCCTCGTGGTTGTTTTTAAGGCGTAAAAAGAAAAGTTCTYCCCAAAGGGGAAACATCCAACCATTTGTGTACTCTGGCAAAAGCATTTATTGTAAGGAATCAAGGAAGATGCTGCAGGTGAGGACTTGGGCTGTGAGGTGGGGAAAGAGAAGGAACCCAAAAAACAATGTGGTGTTGGTTTTATGGTCCGTGTTGTCCTTCTTCTGTTTAAGTGCTGGAGAAGGCTCACGTGTGCAAGGCCAAACAAAAAYTCTGCCTGGCTTATGGAGTGGGAAACAGCTTAGACATTTGTTCAAAATTGGTCCCACTTCTCTTTCATTCTTGTTTTATACACTTGCTATCACAATGTGGACAYATTTGTCTTCCTTTCATCAGTAAATCAGCATCCCTGTGGAATGGAGGAGATAGAAGGAGCTAATTTGTCAAATGCTGGCAGCAGGTATCCAGTATTTTTGCTTTTTTTTTTTTCCCCTTTCTTTTTTGTATGAGTTTGGTAAGTACTGTTTTCATATAATTGCCTTTAAGTCTGCGTAAAAGAGAACCTTTAATGTTCAGGAATTTCAGAGTAAAACCAGAAAAGTGGCACTGCGAATGACTGAGGTTTTTCTAAATTGAAATGTGATGGCAAAGGAAAACAGATGTTGTTTTATTATTGAAATATCCTACACTGCTCTCTGCTGGAGGAGGGAAAGTCTACATTAAATATTCAGAAGCACACCTAAAACTATTTCCTAGTCAAGAGTTAAGTTTTATTATTTTTTAGTCTGGTAAAAACTAACCTTTCCTAAGCATGGGTAGAATTTGGTTTTGTTTTCCCCCCTAARCTTTGAAGAAAAGCACCTGGATATGTTTTCATGTAAAGCCAGTAAAACATTGAGAGTCAAAATCTAAGCTGGGGGAAGAATAACTGCCAGGAGAGTTTCCTACTAATGTCAAGGGAGAAAAGTGAGCTGCTAGCCTTACCAGTTCACCTGGCCCTACAAATACCTGTTATATACCCTACAAATACCTGTTGGGCACTTCAGAACAGCAGCAGACTTGTCAGAACTGCAAAGGATTCTGGATGCCTCAAGTTGTCTTATGTTTTAATTGACTTTTCATTGAGCCARCAGAGTAAAAGATTATTTACCTCATATTTTAAGAGTTTCTCCAGCCACAGTACAACTCCAAAAGCAGTTTTAATAATTTCACAGTGGAATTGGACCAAAACATGCCTTATGTTAATTTTCACCTACATTCTGAAAAATATATTCCTGTCTGTCTGAAAACTTGTGTACCACAGCCCTCCTGGTCATCACAGGACTAATTTTTCTCTCAGTTGCTGTCAGTGATAAAACTTCAGTTGATTTTAATATGTTAAAACATATTAAACAGTGTCTGTTATTTCACTGCAGCTGCATTATCTTGCAAATCTTTGCATGTGGAATGAACCCATGTGGTTGTCTGCTAATAGCAGATTATAAACAGTTTGATCTGAGGTGTTTGCCTTGTATATGGCTGTCCAACAGCTCACTTTCTTAATGGCAGACATCCCTGTACTTTAAAGGAGCACTTAAATGGTTCTGACTGATAAGATCTGTTGGCTTCATAAAAGTTATTTTTGATTACAGACAGTTGCAAGTGAAATGAGAATTAGTAATGTWTTAGGAAAATAGCCTTTCATCAGTTTTGTAGGGAATGCATTTGGAAGAATGGCTGACTGCAGTGAAGAATGTGTGGTAGAGAAAATTGCTTTAGCTTGCTTTTTGTTATACAAAATATAAAATGTCATCTTCCAACTTCTTAAAATAGCCAAGAAAATTTAGTATGTTCATGAAGAACCTATTCTTAATACTAAACAACAMATAAATATTTGAGTCTAGTGGCATGCCTGAATTATGTATCATGTCTGTTTGAATTGGCTTATTATGCATGGAGTACACCAACCTGAAGAATAATCTTTTTGCTCGTTGCAGACAGTAAATTGATGTAGCAGTCATATGTAAACATTTTCCAGCTGTATTATGTATTTGAACACATTACTTATGTAAAGAACACTTAAACATTTAATGCATTTATTAGTTTGCATTTAGGATTAAATAGTGAATGGCCTAAGGGGAAACTCTTATTTTCTGTTTCACTCTTCTGCAGTTAAGTGTAGGAATTGTATTAGCTTGACTCTCAGGAGCCTGTTAGGTTTCATTTGCTTGTCATGCTGCATGAGCTGGGCTGCAGAAGAGAACCTGAAAACAAACTCTGACTTGCCAAGTACCCATCTAAAACTATGGGTTGGCATTTCTCCCTAAAGGAGCCTGAGCATGAAAAGGGAAGTTTCATATTTATCCACTGTGCTTTGAAGTTTTTGTTGCAGAAACTCTTCTGTGATGAATACTTGTATTATTYGTGCCACAGCTGGACCAAATTGCTGATATACAAATATTTGTTCTCTGTGTTTGTGTGAGGTTTGGTGAGAAAAATCTACTGAAAAGCTCATAATGCAGTGGCCACCTTCCCATTTTGTGAGGGTGGTGAATTGTTGGACATTTCCTTTAGAAATCCCAGTGGCGGCGTGTCCGCCGTGCAGGGGATCCTACAAACATCACAGTGACCTTGGCAGCTGAACCCACAGCTCTGCAAATCCATCTGTTTGCTTAGCTTAACTATCATCAGCAATACCACAGTAATTTGTACYTAATATCAAACAGAAAATGATGATAGGTGACATGGAAAAGGTACAGAGCAGGTGAAAAAGCAAGCAGTAAAATGCCTCCAGGTAAATCAAGAGCTGTTTGTTAAACCTGCATTGCGTAGTTATTTGTTTSTTACAGTTGGAAAATAACCTGTCTGGGTCTGAAATTCTGTCTATATCTTTCCCCAAATAAAACAGTCCAGTTAATATGAATATTCAGAATATCTGCCCTTAATTGCYGGCTTTCCTTTTATTACTCTGACCAAGAAATAAAGAAGAGAGATGGAGAATGTAATGTGCATGTGTGAAATATGTAAGCAATTTGAACATAGCTGAATTAAAAAAAAAATAAATAAAACCAATTGCAATTTAAAGAGATAGAAATAAATTCAAATGGTGCAATCCATAGYATAGCCTTGTAATTTTTGCTTGGTGCTAGCATTTAATTTATACAAATTTATACAGATTCATGCAAATCTTCTTTGTGTATCTGGATTAAACAAGTTTTRCTATATTTTCCCATGCTTAATAGTTTATTATGCACAAGCTTGAATTCCACATCCAGTTCAAAAGTGCTGAGAGCCATAGAAATATCAGTGGTGATGCTTAATGTCAATACCCACACTCATCTGGAAGACAGTGAATGATTTACTGAATTCTGGTGGTTTATGTTCCGTAAATGCTGATATAAGGCTCATGGGGTTTCTGTATTCTCTGAGTCTTGGTTGTTTATTTCTTTCATAACTTATTGAGCAAACACAATGAGTTTTTCTCCAGGTTTTGTCAGTCTTTTAAGCTGCTTTCTGCAGTTTATCTTTCTATTTAGAAGTCTACTTCTCCCTCTCCTTCATGATCATAATTTCTGGTGTGGGGAACATTACTATGAGCTTTAAAATTCAGTGACATTTAMCAGATTCCCCAGCTGTGGCAGAAGCTTAATTTGATGCTTACATTTTCTRAGTCAGTAATGTGAATTAGCATGAGGTCCAAGCCCCTGGGAAAACTGTGTTTGTGGAAGGTACTGTTTGTGGAAAGATTGGTCTGCTGCTGGGATTTACTGAATACAGCAAAGATACCACTGGACTGGGAAGCAGAGGAGACAGCTGGGAGAGGAGTTATGGGGAAATGATTCCATTGCTTTCTTAGCTATCTCAGAGTTGGGTTATCTGGATGGAAGTAAATACAAAATGTAGGTCAGCCCTGTGTCCTTGTGCAGAAGCAGCTGCAGGCGAGGCAGTGAAACCTGGGACACCTCTGTGTGTGCGTGGCCCTAAACCCCATGGAGAAGCAGCCTGCTCACACTGATACCTGTCCTGCCAGCTGGAAAACAGCACAGACATGAGGAAACAGGCAGGGATGAAGCCTCTGCCTCAGCTGCCCACTTCTCCATGGGCAGCACTCACTGGGCTCTGCTCAYGGGGTTTTGTCCACACCCACAGCTGCTGTTTGCTGTGTTCATGCAGGATCCCTGCTCTGTGTCTCCCTTACCTGGACTGCTCACAAACCAGCAGCAATTCCTGTGTTCTGCCAGGTGTGGTGGATATAAACACATTTGTGAGCAGATWTCTGCTAATATTGGTGTTTCAGCCTTCCTCTTAGGCTCTCATTGGATTTTACCCACTGCTTTGGGGTTTTTTTGCTCACATACATTCACTCACCTTTCCCTTGCTGACTCTGCCACGTGCTGTATCCATAATGTCCAAGAATCATTCTTCCTCCTTTACATGCATTTTGTGCAGCTATTACTTTTCCAGGCATTATCAGTCATCAGAGACGTTGCAAGAACGACATCAGATCAATAGCAGAGGCTTGTGCTTTRTTATCCCAAACCCTCAGTTCCTGGCTGGAGAATTGTAATATTCGGGAATATTGACAGCAGATGTGTGGGGTGTTTTGATTTACACACCGTTCTATTCAAGGTGGCACGTCATATTTCAGAGTCAGTAGCAAATGTCTRATGAGTCTTCATTATTGGTGCAAGAGTATCTTGAGCACATTGACTAGAGTAAACATGTTCAGAAGGTTTGGATAGAAATAAAAACTTCAGTTATTCTGTTGACATTACCTGTGTCTTTACAAATTTAAGTTCCTTTTGAAACAAGTAGGACTTAAAAATTGTACACACCTCTGTGTGTYATGGTGTCATTACACAGAAAACTATACTTTATAGAAAGGGGAGGTTGTTTTATTTTCTAGCCTTATTTTAGCATGTACATGTACATGGTGTGACTTAACTGTACTTGAGTGTGAAAGGCAGTTGAAAATGAATTAATGTATGACATAAATGGGTTTCAGGCAGGATTTTAATGCCTTTTATAAGAGTACAGTAGAAGGCAAACACAACTGTGCAGAATACAAAAAAGCATTTCAGTGTACAAATTAAGAAATTATAAGGTCCCTGTRCTGTATTATGCTTTATATATGAAAAGACATGTGTTTGGTTTTCATCAAAACCTTGCTTGGTAAAAATACGAGCTCTAATAGAAATTACCTGAATATGACTCTTTGTTTTATATAAGCTGGAGCCTAGTTCTTGTAAATCTGTTAAATTACTATACCGAGCAGCTCTGAGAGGATAATCAGTTCTTTAAATTTATCTTGTGTGGCATAGTCTGAATGAGTGGCTTATGTTGATGCATGTGAAGTATCTTCTACTGGTATTTTTTATGCATGCTTTTATTATTTTCTAAAAAGAGTTATTACCAAAGTGGTAATTTCCCTGTGGAAAAAGGTTCTTTAACCTCTAATTTACTGATCTTTATAGGATGCTTTTTAAAGTCAATTTTGATAATGCTAATATTTGTTTAGAGTGTAATTCTTGTTATTTTCTTGGTTAGAAATAGCTGTGTGAAAGTTTTCTATTTATCAACTACAGAAACGATTGCCTTTCCAAAATGCTGTTTGGAAATAATTGGAAAATAAGATTACTTGAGTTGATGAGTCCTTTAAATGCATAACTTACTGCTCACAAATTACAATCTTTTCAGTTTCTGGGCAGTACAGAAGTGGAGCAGCCCAAAGGCACTGAAGTTGTAAGAGATGCTGTTAGAAAATTAAAGGTAAGAATTTTTAATGAAATATAAATGGAATAAACTCTTAACTTCTTTTCCCAACTAAGACACTGTGTAAGTTTTCTACATGAATTCACTGGCTCTAGAAGCAGTTGCTTTTACTAATCTCTTTGGTTCTTTCTTACATTATAAGTTTGCTTCTTACTGATCTCTTCCAGGTTCCTCCTTACTATGTCAGGTGTTCTGCTGTGTTCAGTATTTAGTTGTCGTACAGAATATGCAATTATTCATAAATTTTTTTAAATTTAATGTTCTTCAGTGGGTAATTCTTGTTCTTTGAACTTGTTTAGGACTTCGTTAGTACAAACTGAGGTAACAAGAATTTGTTTCAGCTATCCCCACCTATGGCTGAGAAAATSAGATTTTTGCAATTTCTTATTGGTYATATSTACTTGGGCAACAAGGGACCTATTGCATTTCCCATAACGTTTTTTTGTAAGCTTTTCATTGTTCTTTTAAACAAGTTCCTTGGAAATGGGCAGAAAACATGGAAATCAATATTGAAAAATTTGTGTTATTAGCATAATAAAATAAAATGAAGAAAGGAAACATGAAATTATTCATGTAGCTCAGCCTTTAAGGCTCAGGTTTCCCTTGAAAAAGCCATCTTTAGGTTGATCAGTAATCTTACTGAKGTATTGAAACACGTTCTTTGCTGTTGTTTTCACTATGCCAAAACAGTACAGCTGCCTTTGAAGGTTTGTTTAGTCGATTTTTAGTGTTTCATGTCAAAGAGATTCATTCTGCTGCAGTTAGACTCATTATTGCCCAGTTGTTTTCGAGTGTTTTAGGCTAAGTTTGACCCTTTTTAAAGCATTCTACCAGTGGAAAGAAAACGTGTGCACCTTGTTGTAGTTTGTCTTTATAAAATTCCAATGCCCTGAGCAAAGTTGGCATTGTGCACAGATCTGTCACAAAGATCTGCTGCTGTGGAAAAGTTTGGCTTCTGTTTTAGTGTTTTTTTTATTGGACTTCTCAAGATTACAGGTGCTGAGTGTCTGTGTCTCGCTGGTGGAACCCCAGGTTAGCCTGGGCCCTCACTGCTCCCTGGAGGCTTTGAGTGGGTTTAACTCTATGATTTCACAATGGAAATAGCTGGCTCTGAAAGCAGATCCAAAAAGGATTGCAAATAACTGCTCTCAGAAGTGTGGGCAGAACCAAAAATGCTCTGTGTATATTTGTGCTGTCACTGGGCTGTGTAGGTATCTGCTCTGACTTTCCACACRTGTTCCCTAAGCAAACCTCCTTGAAGACAGAAGTCCCAATGGTTGCAGCCAGAATTGCACTATTTTCTTCAAATYTGGGATTTTGGAGCTTAGATGTCAAGTATTGCATGTGATCTTACATAATCACGAGTTTATCAGAGAGCTTCCAAAGAAAATAAAGATGACTTTCATAAGGACTTGAAAAATCTTGGAACAGAATTCAGAGAGCAATAAAAAGGCTTTTATGTTTGCAACAATCCCCAATTAATTGAATASTGATTTGAAGACTGACTTAGGTTGTGCATCTGTATTCTTTGAAGAAAAGCCTAGATATACTGGATTTTGTTATTAAGCACACATCTGTAGCTTGTGTTTAGGAAATGCTAATTGAAAATTTTTAAGCAATTAAAACAGCTTGGAAAGTATTTTCTTATATCAAAATAAATATTGAAGAAATGTAAAGTTATTTTGGGGGTAGGAGAGAGTTTTTTAGAAGGCATGTAGCTTGTGACGCCATATTTATGGTTTTTTTTAATTATATGGATTTGGTTTTAGTTGCTATGTTTTTAATCATAATTTGTTTTTAATTAAAATTAATAGCTGACAACAAAAACAACTGACACTTTCTTAATGTTTAAAGCTATTTTTACAAGTGACATGCATCACTCTGGTAACCTTTTGAAGTCACGTGCTTACAGTGATGTATAGACCATGAAATATTGCCACCAGAAAGCATTTTTGTGAAGCCCTCGCTTGATGCAACTGTGTCATAGTCAAGATTTGATATACAACTGTTTACTTTAAATCCAGAGCCCTTAACTCAGCACAAAGACTTGGGCTGCCAAACATACACACTGCTGCTGCCATTCCACAAACTGATTTTTCCCAGCAGATGGAGCTGATGTTCTACAGAAACATAAAATATCTTGGACGAACTTTTTTTGATGCTTCATTGTACTTTTATCCCATATACTACTTTTAGATTTTCTTGACAATTTTTCTGGGGCAGTTGCAGTTAAAAGATAGGTTTTTTTCCAAGCAACTATGTTTAATTTTTCTAGAGGATTCTCCAGTGGTTTTATCTAGGTGGGATTTCCCCTTGTGTTTTCCAAGTTCTTGGAGCTGTACTGCAGGAGAAAGAGGAAAGCTGGACACTAATTTTTTTTAAATGTGTGTATTTATTTGTAAGACAAGGTGAACTATTTTCATAATTTGTTACTAATCATGTTTTCCTTCAAGTTTTCCAGTCAACCTTATTTCCAAAATGAAACAAAACTTAAAGCACATGGTACCCAGATGCTGAATACAAACGTGCCTACAGTGCTCAAATGTCTACATGTTGTCAGATCACATTTTATTTTAAGTGCAATGATTATTTTCCTTGATTAATGAAGATTGTAATTCTTAATCAGCCTGTAGGAATGAATTTGATCYTTCTTATAAAGTGTTTGAGGTGCTGCCAGAGGTGGGAACAGGTAGAAACAGCAGTGTAACAGATGGAGGGAGCAGCATAACCAGAGCAGTGGTAAGAAAGCTGCATTGAGGAGTGGTATAGAGAAACCAGAAATGAACACCTGAGTTTTGGGCTGTTCCTTCTACAGTCTGAGGGATGCCTTTGTGAGGGGCAAACTTGAGGCTGTTCATTTACCCAACTTTCAAATCATTGTCCTTTTTTCTTCCACTTTTTTTTCTGCAAGTGGAGTTGACCAGACAGAATGCAAATGGAATGAATCACTTTGAAACCACTTGAAATATTTTTCATCGTGACCCTTAAGGATACACAAAGTGAAGAGTGCTCGTTCCACACATGCCGAGATGCTGTCCTGCTGCTGCCCTTAAAGCACCAGCAGTGGATATTGTTCTGAGCTCCCTTCCATGTTAAAGCTCAGTTTCATTTGCTGTTGAAAGGACAGGGGAGGGTGGAGTGCAGAGATTTAATATTGGGATAAAGAGATTTCCAGCCAAGCCTTAGAGCCATGACCGCTCTCTTTGAAGTATTGCAGAAAGCAGGATTTGTGGTTCAGGACCAGTCAAGGACATCCTGAAAACCAAAGCAAAGCAGATGAGAAGAGCTGAATAAGAAAATACCTGTTACCTTGCCTCTCAAAAAAAATGCTAAAAATCAAACCTTTCCCCTACCCCCAAAAAATCAACCAAAACCAAATAAACATGGAAAAAAAATCAAAAACACATTGCCAAAAAAACTCCAACAAACCCCCAAAACTCCATGCTACCAAACAAAATAACTGCCAAAAAAACCTCACAACAACAGCAAAGCAGCCCACCCCCAAAGAAAATCCCAAAAATCTTTCAGGAAGTGAGGGATGGGAAAAAGACTGCGCACTGTGGATGATAGATGGATAGCCTTCCMCTCAGTGTGTGTCTGGAAAATAAAATACAACATATTCCATAGAAATACACTTCTGGATGGCTTTCCCCTACTCAGATCATTATTGAGAGATCKAATTTTGCGTAGCAGTGGCCTTTTGATCCTTTTCCTCCTCTTAACAGCTGCTTTTCAGAGGCCATAATTTCATTATTCACATCAAATGTCCATGAGAGTCTGGACCGTAACATGACCAATAAGGTGATGTGAATGAAGGGACTGCAAAAAAGAATTAGGACCTGTTGGGAATTTTTCAGGCATCTTTCCTTATAATGAATGTTGCCATGAAAGAGAGGAAGAAAAGCATCTTCTCCAAGCCAGGTTCCAAAGCTGTTTCCCAGTTTATTCAGTGACCTTGCCCTAAACCAGGGATCTTTTAAGGTGTCTGGTGAATCACTGGTAGCCTGCATTAAATGAAGGAGTTGAATCTCTGTTCCCCAGGATTAGCACCCAATCTCAAGAACATGTCCTTTTAATGTCCCAAGTATTTTTAATTAACTCTTGAATTGTGSAGGGAGGTGTAAATATTAAAGAGAAGCACCTCGTTTTGATTGTGTGGCTTAAATTGACTTACAGATCTATAATTTATCTTAACAATCAGTTACAGTTCCTGGCTATTTTGAAAACATGATTTTTCCTCACAGTATTTTGCTGATTGTGCTTTGCTAAGACTTGATGCATAAACACATCAAATTTAATTTTAATATGACTCTTTGGCTATCCAATTTTCCCTGCTACTGTAATAAATTACAAAATATATGGATAGTTTTTTTCTTTTCTGATTTTTAAAGCTAAGTTAAACTGTAGAAAATAGGTTTATTTGTATCTGTTGCTTTCCCTAATAAGTGCCATGAAAATGCAATGTTAATTCTAAAGCTGTTAAACACAATCAAGCCCATCCCAGTGAGCTGGACCAAAGCTGGGTTTCGTGCCTGAGAACATTATATGTATAAACTAACAGCTTAAGAATTTGGCCCATCGTGCCTCTTCCCAAGCCATGCTGTGATTCATTATAATTTTATATCATTTTCCATTCTGATGCCAATGGGAGGCTACAGATTTTTACCCTCTTAAATAATCTTGTTACTGTGTGGAATACAAATATTTCTTTGTTTCAAATGTGTGCTGATAGGAGAAAATTATGTTTGTGCATCTCCCAGGTCCAGGGGTCCCTCGGGGTCCTCCTTAGGAAGAAGGAATGAGTAGAAATGAAGAAAAGAGAAAAGAAAATTACCTGATACCTGACTCAGTGATGGGCTGTGCTGTCTAAATCCCACAAAGGTTYGAGAGGTGGCTGAACTTGGCATTCTGGAGAATGTCAGAAATAAAAGAAATTGCTGATCAGTATCTGTGTGTTATCTGTTACAGCACAGGACAGGGAGTGGTCAGGAAAAACGCTAAGAAAGTAACTGCCACMGGTTTTCTGAATTAATCTTTGTGTGCTGTTCAGTCAGAGTTTTCCCAGTAAACCTTTAATTATAAAGTTMATTTGTCTGCATGTCTGTATTGAAGGGGTTCTTTTGTAACTGGTTTATTTCACCATTGGCTTGYTTTTTATTTGATTGAGTTTCTTAAGATGGGTTTTCCAGCCTTCTGCTAACTTTGGTAAATATGCTGTGATTTTTTTTCCTCAGTTTTGTCAACATCCTTCTGCATTTGAAACCCTCAGCAGATAAAATTTGAGTTTTTTTCTCACAAGCTGCTCACACAGTGTGACCACCATTGCCATGTTATGGATCTCTTTGAAATATCTCCCCAGTTTTAGTTTCCTGAGAAGGCCCACAGTCAGTGGAAGGCCTGCCATGTTATCAGGCCTTCACTGATTCCATCTTCACAGGAGATTCTCCCAAGAACCAAAGTTTGTTGTCAGTTGGGATTTGCGGGGTTCCTGTAGGAAAACAAACGGGCTCTGCTGGGAGTCCAGTCTGTGGTGCTCTGGTTGGTGAGGGCTCTCTCTGTTACTTGTCCCCCTATCAGCCTTTGTGGTCTGCAAGCTTCCTCTGTCATGATTTTAGATTTCATATGATTAGTTCTTTTTCTCCCCCCTTTTTTCTCCCTCTCGTTTATTCTGCSTGCAGATTTTATCAGTAATTATTTTTCTCCTGGTCATTGTTCAATAATGTCATGCTTAAGAAATAAAGCCTGCTGGAATACATTAGAAACATATCTTCCCAATGACAATTTCCTGTTTATAACTGCATCTGGAGACTAATGCAACTAACTTAACTCATACTTTCTTTCTRTTGCTTCACTTKCTTGAATATAACGGCATGCAAAATGCAGATACTTTGTCGACGTGGACAAGCTGCATTTTTTGTAAAAGTATTGATCATCATTAATTTCAACTCACTTGTATTCTCTAGTTTTTGAACTGGCTKTATGTTTTTTGAGAGTGGAGACGTRGTGGGATCAGTTTGTTTACCCTTTTTTCAGAATTGGCTCAAAACTCTCTTCTGGAACTTCCTCAGTGTTGTAAGTCTTCTTGACTACTTGGAGCARGCTTTGGCCAGCTGTTCTAAAACTTGTGCAAGTTATTCACATCACTTGCTTTAAAAYCTTTTTCTTCAAAACTTACTWAAWAAAAMCCCAAAACCTACAACTTTTTCATGTTGTAGCTGTTGTTTGAGACTGATGAGATGATTGCCATTGGAAAATCAGGCATTCCACCATCATTCTCAATGCATACCATGAGCTTAACTCAGTAAAATCAAATATGATTTATGCTTTCTCTTCATTACTGCACAGAAATACTTGTGCATGGCTTGATTGCAAAGGGACATTTGCAGAAGGTCAGAATTTGCACAAATTCCAGGCTCTTTCAAGTTCAGGGGTGCTCCAGGATTGTCTTGGGTTTCTTTCTGGGGTGCTGTTGAATACACTGGAAATTGAGATGTCCAAAGTGTCCTGATGATCTTGGACTTTGTAGTCATTCCCTTTAACACCTGGCAATGCACAGAGTATTGAGAAAAAGGATCACATATGTCCTCAAAATCCCACCCAATGAAGGGACAGCATGAAATTACAAATCAGGGAGGAAAGCTGGTGGTGTACACGTAATGAATAAATGTACGAGCTGAAAATGATCTCAGGACAGTTTAAGTTTTATATTCATCTTGGGAAAAAAATCTGTGCTAAGAAACAATCTGTGTTAATAAAGCAATGATTGGACTTTTTCCTATTTAAGCACAGATTTACACAATTTAAATTTGCAGTATAAAGTTTAGGACAGATTTTGTGGGTTTTAATGTGTGATTTTTATTAAAGTAAAATTATTTTTTATTGTAGTAAATTTGAATTTTCTTTTAAAGTCAAGAAATATTGTTGGCAAAATTCCGTAAACCAGCAATTATGATTTTTAAAATTTTATTTTCTATAAAATCTTTTTAAGAAGAATTAAAATTTGCATACGGAATGGCACACCTCAATAAAAATACAGGGATTAATGTGTTTTAGTCATTTATATATGCAAGATATGGGCTTGAAGTTAAATAGGAGGATAGTAAAAGGATGTGTTGCAAGAGSCAAATACWTGATACTGAASAGAGAGAATGRGAATTTTTTTTTTTTTACTTTCATCTAGTTGGTTTTCACTTGTAAGTCATCCTGTACAAATATTTGTATAAAAGAATCCTTTATAAAATGTTTGGCCAGTGACTGTTGCAGTCCTAGAGGTTGAAATCTAGGATGGGTATTTAGGCTAAAGAGTTGGTTTTTAGTGGCATAGAGTGATTTAGGACGGGATTGTTGGGGTTTGTGGGGTGGGAGAGGGCTGTTGTTTTTTTTTTACCAAGTGTTTGATACAGCTATTGGGATGTATCGATCAGTAATGATGTGTCTGGAGAAGCTCTATTACTGTGTGGAGTTTATAGAATTAATTATAAMTTAATGTTTAGCTATTAAATATCCAATAAGTATGCCTTGAAAATGAAGAATAAAATTGGGAGGAAGGGAAGAATGAGTTCATTTTGTGCTTTTAGGATGTTCTCACAACCAGTTAATAATTTGCCATGAATGAAGCTGACCATAAGCAAAATGAAATAAGAGATTGACAATGATACTGTGCAAAGCAGTTTTGTTACAGGAAGATTTCCCTAGTTCTGTTGGAAAAGGAACAGAGCAAAAATCCAAACCCTGAACTATCACTCAAACAAATAATTATTGTTATCATAGTTTTTAAGAATTTGTGGGAGGTGTGTCAGTTGGCTACAGCCAAACGCTTCACARTCACAGGGTGATTCAGGCTTGTGGCTTTCAGGTTGGATAGGGCAGCACCCTTGGTGACATCCTAGACTCATTATGGCACTAAAAGCCATTGTTCACACTGACTTCTGAGACAGTGGATTTGTACTCATGGAAATTATGCACCCAGTGTATCATGGAATGGGAATGGTGAGCATAATGTGTTCAAACAGAGCTCTGAAGCAGAGACTCCAACTCGTGGCCTTTGGTGGATCATCATCCTGATTTACGTGTTTGAAAATGCCATTCCAGGCTGTCAGATACCGCAGAGAAAAAAGGCAACATTTTGCTCTGGTAACACAGCAAAATACAGATCAATCATATATTTGCTAAAAGAAAGTTAACCAGATGTAGGGCACTTCTTAGCTGTCATGCAGAGCAAATTCAAGATACTGTGCTGATTTTATAGGCAGTGCTCATGAGAGAGAGAGGAAGTAGCTCCAGCAGCTAGGAAAGGAAAAGAGAAAGAAAGGGTGCAAAATGTGTTGAATAGGACACATCACCCAACCCAGTCATAGAGAGKGCTGTCYAGCCATCMTCTGGTGGGCTGCTGGCAGAWAAATCCTSAGAATAAAATGAAAGAGATCAARTRYTTCTTAGGTGCTGACAGCTGCAGGGCTTTCAAWCTGCCCTAGTTTAAAACAGCTGATTCCTTAAAGGAACATCTGGAAGTGCCCTCCACGCATGGGCACAGAGGTGAGTGTGGAAATAGTGGGGTGTGGAAAACACACCAGTGTTCCCTGTTCAGCAGCCAGGCAGCTGCTGAACTGAAAGTGTTTGTGTTTCTGCTGGTAGAAATCTGATGCAAAAGCTTCAATTGCATCATAAAAAGCTGATATAAGTTACAGGAGACCATGCTAAGTAATTTTAAAATACTTTTTCCTGAATTTTAGGAGCACGCTGTAGTGTGCAGTTAGAAATGCTGGTGCCCATCTAAAACTTTGGAAATGGTTGGTGYTGTTATGGGAAGCCTTTTGAAGAAGGAAGGAAACACCTTCAGGTGGAGGGAGTTGAGAGAAAACAAGAATTAATAAAAGCAAACTTAACGTGATTGCTTTTTTCATCTTTTAGTTTGCAAGACATATCAAGAAATCTGAAGGCCAAAAGACGCCCAAAGTTGAGTTACAAATCTCAATCTATGGTGTAAAAATTCTAGATCCCAAAACAAAGGTAAGAAACTTACATGTTTGGGGGTTTTTTTCATGCTAAACTAGTAAATATTAATTTCACTGGTTTTAATGTTTCAGTTGGTTTCTATTTTTTGAAGTATTATAACAAAAGCCATTCTGTTGATTGAAGAAGTCTCCTAAATACCATGTTTTGTTMCACCACTGGATGCCATCTTTCCAGGAAGGTACATGACAGTTCTGAAGGCAGACTGTACCTAATGTGGCATTCAATTTCTTTAACCCTTTCACAGCAGGACTTTAAAACTTTGAGAAAGGTGAAAACAATGTGTTAAGTTAATGTTAACACGTGATAAAAACCTTTCTGTACACGTGTTGAACATTGAATTTGAAAGAATCTTTTTTCTTGCTTCTTAATGATGGAGCAATTGCTGCATTTGGGCAGTGGCTCTGCCTTTTCCCTAGTGGTAGCTGTAGTTCAAGGCTCCAGATGCTTGCAGCCCAATTTTCAGGCTGTTGATACAACCAGAACTCAACAGCTCATACACAAGGAGAGGGGGCCAGAAATATCCATGTCAACTTTAATTGGAGTTTTTGCATCTTCCTTATGCCATAGGGCAGATGGGGGTGCTAAACCCCATATCCTGGCAAAAACTGTTTTAAAACAASAGTTTGTAATGCCAAAGGATCTTAGCCTTCCTGCAGAGATGAACAGAAATCTGTGGGATATATGTTCCTGGRGGAGTAGGAACATTCTAATCTCTTAGCAATGTTGTTATTACAACTCAAGCAGTAATCAACTGTGAGTAGTCCTTTATCTCCTCCATTCTGTTTCTTAAAGCTGCAAGTAAATTTCAACCAAATTTTCCTTCTTTTTGCACAACTTATGATGATTTAGAAAATTACTTCAATTGTTATCACCACTAAGTCTTTTTTTAGTGTATTTTTGAAACAAAGTACTTACAGAGGAATTTTGGTTTATAGTTACGTGGTGACTGTTAATTGCAGTAGGAACAAGAGGCTAGCTTATATATCAGGATCTGATTCTATACTTGGCACTCAAAAAAAATATTATGGAAAAGTGGTTATGTCCTTAAATGACATAAAATAGTTATATGGATCTGTAGGCCTCATCGTGCTAGGGCAAGCATGTGTTATATTATTTCTGTGTGTTAAAGAGCTAAAACAGAAAGATTTGGGATGTGGGAAAAATAGAATACTCAGCAGAACAGCTGTAAAGACTGAGAAAATGAGCTCAGTTGGGASAAGGGGAAAAGATTGCCCCCAGGGTGCATTTTTGGATATGTGGTTGTGTGCAGAGAGGGTATGGGCTTCACAGTAAGCTGGGAACCCCAGTGTTGCACAGACTTTCTTTTTTAATAGATAATAGTTCACATTTAAGCAACATGTTTTCCTTTAAAGCAAATGCTGCTTTCCCATGTAATAAGCCAAATAAAATRAAATACCAAGAAGAGACTTGTTGAAGAAAAACAACAAAAAAAAATAGTCAAGATAGTTTATTTCAGTCTTGTCAAGCTCTCTCAGCTGAGGAGCATTGCCATTGAAGCTTTCTAAATAGCTGGAATTTGCTTTTTAATGGAAAGTGAAATATAGTAGCAAAAATATACAAATAATAATGCTTAAAAGGTGCTTATGTGGCACCTAAAAAAACCACTTACTTGTATGTCAGATTTATTTCTGTGTATTTGGTTAGCAAAATCATGTTATTTCTGTTTTCTATATTTAGTGTAGCAAGGTAAGGACTCATTTCAGTAAAACCATTTTAACAAACCTTGGGAGATGATGAATTTTGAAGAAGTTGAGCATCTGGAAAAAGAACAGATTATTTTACATAATMAGGCCCTAAATAAATTGCAGAGGGATGCAAGGCAACAGCAAAATCAATTTTCTCTAACAGAAATTACTGTCCAAATAAACACTTCCAGATAAATGCTGTCYAAATAAAAACTTCCTGTTTACATTCAGTAAAAATGGAGTGTGGTTTTTTGTTGGTTTTTTTTTTGGAGATGAGTTTGCTAACTTCTCTTATACTTTAAGTCCATTTTTGGATTCATGTACAATGAAAAGCATTCAAAAATGTTATTGCAGCTTGCCTGCTCTGTAAATCCAGAGCTTTCCTTTGTGCATCTGTATCCTAAACAAGTGTAGTAATTTCTTAAGAATTATCTCTCTGTTTGTTTGCAGGAGGTCCAGCACAACTGTCAGCTCCACAGGATATCTTTTTGTGCTGATGACAAAACTGACAAGAGAATATTTACTTTCATATGCAAAGACTCAGAATCCAATAAGCATCTGTGCTATGTGTTTGACAGTGAAAAGTGTGTAAGTATGCAAGATGCTCTGCCAGGCTTGAGGTGCCTTCAGCTGATGGAGAAATAGTGCAGGAGTGGCTGATTAAAGAAAGACACACAGCCTGCCTTGTAATTGGGACTCCATTTTTGATGCCAATATGGTGCCTTGTAACTTAGATGCATTAAATTAAGGGAGAGTCTCTTTCTTCCATGGGATGCTTTTCTGGGATTATTTCTCTTAATGCCCAGCTCAGAATCCTGGGGGAAGCATCTGCAGTGCTCTGGGAGAACAGGCTCCATCCCACCGTGCTTGAGATGTTTGCACAGCTGTTGTGCAGAGATTATTGCAACTCAGGGGCTGGGATACCCTTGCAGGCTCTTTTGCTGATGTGTCTCCATTTTTTGGTGTTRGGGGGATTTTGTGTGTTGTTTGTCTTTTGGGTTTTTTGCTGGTGGGTTTTTTAAATTGTTTTATCATGACGAGGTTCTCCCTTCTTTATCCACCCCTTTTCCTGCCACTTCTCTCAAGTGTGACCCCATAAAGCACTCGCAGACAATTCACTGCACCAAGCACTCACATTTTCTGGTGTCTGAGACACAGCAGTTATTACTTTCTATTTACTTTCTGTACTAAAGTTCTAAGGCAAGTACTGTATCCACATGTTCACCTGTTTTTGGTGCTCCTTTAAGTTTTTTTCTGATACCTTGGTGTGCTCCATCACCTTCCTGTAGGCTTATTTTACCCCCATCATTTTTGAAGTGGATATTCTGCATTGATTGTACAAACACGCCATAACATATTATATGAATCAGCATAGAATTAGTAAATTATTATATCTTGCACATACAAATGCAAATTCTGGAGATTTTTGTGTTTTTTTTGTAGTTGGAAATAATTGTGCAGACGAATATTTATATGCAGTATCCTGAGTGAGATTATATAGTACTAGCAAAAACAAGTGTTGAAATCCAGATTTAAAATCAATAAGGGGTCAAAACATCCATTAGCATGAAAACACATTATTTCATTAAATRTAAAATAATTTACTTAATGATTTAACAGGCTGTATTTGCTTCAGAAGTCATCAGAAAAAGCCCTTGTGCAGCACGGTATCCGTGTTTATGGAAATTGTAGACATAATTTATGCCGTCCAGTCTCCCTTCTTTTTCCAGAGTATTTTTATGTTGCTTTTGTAGCATTTTGCCAAGATATTTTGCTGGAGGGTGTTTACCATGCTCCTTGGTAGTGTTGACTTCACAGGGAATGGGGCAAAGCCTTTGAATGTGATGTGGTGTAAAGTCTTTTGTGATCATCTGAAATGAAAGGAGCTATCTAAAATGTAATTCCTAACTAATTTCAGTCTTGTGTTTTATGTAAAGGCAGAAGAGATAACTTTAACAATTGGTCAAGCCTTTGACTTAGCTTACAGGAAATTTCTGGAATCTGGAGGAAAAGATGTTGAAACAAGGAAGCAAATTGCAGGTTTACAGAAAAGAGTAAGTTCTGAACTATGTTTTTTTAAAAGAGTTAAAAGTACATGCTGCTGTATTTTAATTATTTACTTTTTGTGAAAGCATAATTTCCAGCATTATTCTCAGATTGTTAAGGTTAAAAAAAAAGAAAAGAAAGACTGAAAAAAAAGTGTTTAAAAGTATTTCATATTTTACTGTCTTGAACGGACCTTAAAAAGCAAGGCTGAAATATGGAAGATATTGAAATTTAAATGTTTTGTAGTCAGATAACTAGTTAAAACTTAATTCTAAATCACCAGGTCTCAGCTGAAGTTTATGCTCAGTGCATGCTGTTGTTGGAATCCACGACTATCCCAATAGCTGTTGAATAACCGCTTGCTTTGTAGATCCAAGAATTAGAAACCGAAAATGCAGAACTGAAAAATAAAGTTCAAGATTTGGAAAACCAGTTAAGAATAACACAAGTACACGCRTCTCCAGTAAGTACATCCCATAACTGTGGTGTCTGCAGTCTCTCTGTGTCTGTAATCACCTTATGAGCGTTGTCCCAGTGATTGCCATTAACCTGCAGTGATCCCGTAACACGGCTGGGGAAGGGCGGTGTTAACAGTGAGATGGTGACAAACCAACCAGTGCAAATCAAACTGGGGCTCTTTAACCCCTCTCATACCTATTTGTTGCTCCCTGAGGAAGTGCTCTCTGGAGCAGAGATATGAAAGTGCCAGCTGAGGGTGAAAAACTGTTCCACACTGAAAGGATCGGGGTCGTGCGCACTGCTTGGGAGCTGCTGGGAGCTTTGTCACAAGTACATGGTCACCAGGACTGACAGTTTGCCTTTTCAAGGAGCATTAGGTAGAGAAAGAAGAGAAACTGTGGGTTCCTCCCTGGAAATTCCCAAGTGCCTGCAGTTGCTGTAGATGGGGAGCACAGAATTTCGTTTAAATTGCTGGCTCGCATCTAGGCAGAGCCTCCAGAATCGCAGCTTGCTCTGCTCTCTGGTCCCAGGGACTCCCCTCTTCTCACAAGTGTGTTCCATCTGCACAGCTTTAGGCAGCTGTGAAAATAAATCAAATTTCTTAATGTATGTGTGGCAAGTTCTTAGAAGARGAGGAACTGCTTTCAGCTGTGCCTTTTGGGCCGCCTTGTTCCTGCCCTGAATGTTCACAATTTCCCCCTAAGTGGATGTTCAGAAACGTGGGCAGAGTAAAAGCAGTGGTGCTGACAGATTCTCAGCAGTGTCTGTGCACTCCCTTGATGCTGATTAGATGGCTGATCCCATGAGGAACTGCCATTTCATTTTACTGAAATCCATTTAGAGGAGAGAGCACCATAAATTATAAATAYTGTGTAACTACCACAGTCAACATTTAAATTACGGATGTCTTCTCACTTATGAAGCATTCAGTGATAGGTGATCAATTTTAATGCTAGATTTAATATCAGCTTAGTCAATTCTTTAGTCTTTTTCCTCAATTGGGATGGCAGTTTGTTTTTATTTATGAATATAATAACTAAATGTATATTTGATTGCAAATAAACAGGTTCTTGAATCCATTGCAATCAATGCTTGTCTTCCATTTAAATTAAAGAACTTTCTAATTTAATTAAGAAAAAAAAATTAGGGAAAATTATTAATTATGCCAAAAAATATCCTGGAATTTGTGATTTATTGTGTTTTTAATACAATGATGTCACATTCCTTATTAAAGCTTTAAGATCTRAATTTGTTAATTTGCCAGCCATTTGTAAATTCTCTCCCTAGATGGTTTTATTGTTAATTACTATTGGTGCAATGAATAAGCATATTGCTTAAATATCACTTATGCTACAAGAAAGCTATAGAAAATGGATAATTATTGATACCAGTTCAATCATTGCAATGACCCACTATCAGCTATTAATTTACACAGTAATTTTATTGCTTTATTTACTCCTAAATCTTTAAAATGAAACCAGAAAGACTTCCTGTCCCAGATGATTACAATTGCAGTAAAAGCCACCTAGCAGCCTGTTTAACATCTGCATCCATTCTGACACCAAGGAGATTTCTAGAAATGGGGGAGTATTGGAACAGAAAAATGGAAATTGGAGTATTGGATGCCCTGACGTGGAGCTCTCTCTGCTCTTGGAGATATTGAATCCTCTCTGAGCACGACCCTCACCAGCCTCAGCTAATTGGATCCTGCTTGGAGCAGGAGTTTACATTCAGCTCCTTTCCTTTTGCAGGATTCTTCCATCAGTTGTKCAGCCAAAAATTACAGCAAAACAAAAACAACAAACCAACYGAACAAAACCAAACAGMTTTTTAGGGCAATGTSTTYCTCAGCTSCAGGCCCACAGCAGCACCCACCAAGCACTGTCAACTTTGACACCTTTTACCAAGGGACACCTTCCCAGCAGGTTCCTTCTTGTGGAGGTGGTAAATCAGAGCTCTAGGTGTGCTGCTGTAAAAATAACTCCACCTAAATACAACAGTTGGGTTGAGAATGAATGAAAGAATGGCCTGGTGAGGTTGTCAAGTGACTTCAGTGCAGAGAAAAGAAAACAGAAATATTTTTAGGGCACTCTTGAGTCTGTTAAAAGGATTATCAGTCAATGTGCCTGGAATACCAGTGAATGTGATGACACCTRTCTCTTATTTTACTCTGTGAGCAACAAATATGTATGAAAGAAGAAAATTACAAACAATTTATAAGACTATTGATTGCCTGTTATAGTTTGCAATTAATTTGTACACTTTCCATTCAAATCAACTGTAATTTCAAGTATGATTCTGCAAAGTATCCCTATTAGAAAAAAGAAGTGGTGCAAAATCTTTTTCTCCTATTTCCTCATAATTTCTGTAATGACAAAGGTCACTTTAGTTCTAAAAGAAATAGAGATTTTTTTTTTCTGAATTTAAACTTAAAACTTTTAAGTACCATGTTGTTAAAACTATCTGTACTGCTGCTGCTCTTTCTTCAGAATTAAAGTAACAGATCTATATTGTGATCATGTTGTCAGAGTAAACTTTTCAAATCTTCTGATAGTATTTTCTGAAATAAAATAACTTCAATGAAGGTGAATATCCAATATGGTGAACGATGCCTGTCCTGAGCCCCTTTCTGAGCACTTCTGGTTGTGTGGGGAGAAGCTTCCTTCCCTGTTGATAGTCTTGCTATTACATGCTGTGAACATAAGACAATTCTTCTCATGATTTAAAACAGATTTATTAAACTATAGGTTTTAAGTTTTCTTGCAGTTTTYGTATCACATTGTTGAATTGTGAGATGCCAGTGCCATACAAGAGCTTTCTGAAGCTTTCCTTAGGCATAATAAGCAATTTAATTTATTTATTTTTGTTAATCTTTTATGGCTGGAGCTCCTTATCTGGCAGCCCAGCTATTCTGTGTGCTGAGGTCTGGGGAGGGATTATTTGGTGCTCAATAAAAAGTTTATCCAGTTTAACTGATCCTTGACACCTAATGTGATAAAAAACCTGTGCCTTTAACTGGCATCACAGCARTTTGTAAAGAAATGTTTCAGGAGCCAGCTACAGATGGTTAAAAGTTGCCTCTGTCGATGCTTAAGCAGTGCCTGGGATTTTCACATCTTGTATTTTGTATTTCACATCTTTGTATTGGTTGTTTGCATGCTGTCTGTGCTCTCCCAACATTTGCAGATGTGCTGAGGTGGTTTCCCTGTGYTGTAGGTCATTGCCAGTGCTGTGGTGATTAAAGCACTGCCCCAGCAGCCCTTGGTCACAGCAGCTGCTGTGGCACTCAGCACCACCAGCAAGGACATTAAATGAGCATTTCCTTAGCTGAGCAGGGGTGTGAATGGGCTGGGGTGGCTGTGTCTTTAATCATTCTAGATGCATTGGTTTTCCCGTTAATTTTTAATGAAACAAAGAAGAGAAAAAATACCTTCGGAAATTGGAGGTGCAGCAGGTTTTTTTGTATTATATCACTGACCCATACGTTGATGTTGGTGTGGTTGTGGTTTGGCTTTTTTAAAAAGCAAGCCAATTCTGCTTTTTCTGACAGCTCAATCTTCTGATTCCCAGACCATTTTCGCACAAGCAGGACCAGGCTGTTGRTCCTGTTCTCACTTCAGTATCAAAAGAAAATAGAATGTGAGAGCATCATTAAACTGTGGATGGATAAGTTAATATGTGCATGGATTTAAACATCTGCTTCACTGCACATTAAAAAAAAAAAAAAAACCACTAATGTCAACATGTTTCAGTTCTAAGTAGATACATCGAGGCTGTCATTTAAAATAAACTTTTGTAACTTCCCGTTGTCRTTGAAAATAGTCTTGCTAGCTAAATGTGAAAACATAAAGCCGTTTGCTGAGGATCAAATGTAATACTGTCAAGACTTAAAACTCAGATCCTCTTTTACTTCCAAAATGTTTTACAAACATTTTGTCTGTATTTTCTCCAAGATGGTACTTTAGATTTGTACCGCTCAGGAGGAAATGAGATATGCCAGGCTGGATTGCAAGATGTGGCTTTGCTGACAGATTTACTTCTCCTAAAGGAGTTGACCCTGTGCTCAGATATTGAATTCTTGGGTAATAGTGTGAAACACTTTATTTGCAAAACATAAAGCTAAARCATCCTAATTTACTGATYCTGGCCATCAAAATGGRCACAAAGATTATCACACATGGTGAYTTACCCCATAATCCATCSATGGTCTAAGAGAASWGAAKKCCAGCAGTGAGTTGTAAGCTGAAGCTTCATTTTAAGCAGAAAATCAAAAATATTTTAAGTTGATAATTTCCCATAAGGAAGAATGTTTTTCCAGCTGAAATRTCTGTTACTAATTGTTTCAATTAAATTCTTTTGTAAGTAATAATTAATCTGAGTATTACAGTGTTTATTATGAGTCCTCAGTTGCTGTATTTGAAAAAAAAAGACAAAACAATGAACTTGCATATAAATATTGGAAGTAGTAATAATAATAAAAAAAAATTATTACTTTTCTCTCTGTAGTTTATAAGCAGTGCACGTTAAATACTTGTTTGGGATGTACAAAGGGAAAGCTGGTCTAAAACTGCTTTTTCTGATGTTTCTTGCTTGTATTKCAGTTTTTTTGCAGGCCAACTGAGGGTTTATTTGAGGACACTTTTAAAATACTGACAGGCTGAAATGGGTGCAAAATCCATCTGTGAATAATGTATTTACATATCTTTGCATTTTTGCAGTGTGTAAGTGAGGGAAAAGCACTGACAGCAATCAGSTCCTGCTTTTGAGGGATACAATTGCCATCAGAATTCTCTCCTTGCTTGGTTATTAGTATCACCATGACATTTTTTCTATAGCTGTTCTAAATCTAGCCAAAATCAACATCAATCTAATTTAGGTGCTTTTTCTGTCAGTTCATAAACTCTATGGGAAAAATAAAATTTCTTTCTCAACCTATAAAAGAAGCCATTAAGGCAATGAGATCATAGTTGGAAATGAAAGAGAGAAAACTGGCTTGTATAATGAAATACTTTTGCATAAAATATATTGTGAAAGTTAAACATCAAATTGTCAATCTTCACGCCTTTTCTCTCAGGATATTGTAACTAATTAGATTTGCGTTTGCTCAGCATATTCAGTAAATAATAAACTGCTTAGTGATCATTTTTCCTGCATTCAGGTCGATGCTTTTGAGTAGTCTTCCTAGAACTTTGAAAAGTTAGTCCTTCACATGACTGTGTTGGCCAATGCTGAAATGTTATGCAACATAATTATTTTCTTTTTTTTTTTTTTTTTTTTTTTTTTTTTTTTTTTTTTTTTTTTTTTTTTTTTTTTTGTTTCCTGAGTGGCTCTATCGAGGACATGCAATCCCAAACTAAGAGTTTCCTTAGTTTGCCTTTCAGGCTCTGCTTCCACGTGCCATGGGAAATGTTGGCTTGGGATGTTTCCTTTGTCTCACCCCTTTGCATGCACTGCTAAAGTTCCTGTGACTTGTGTATCTTTTGTTTGCTTTTCATCTGTTTCAGTGGCTTGGCAATGCTTTAGTCGCTGGTCTATTTTGCATTTGGTCTTGATTTTATGAGGACAGTTGGATTTTGATCTGGCTGTTTGCTCGTGGGGACTCTGCTGCAGTTTGTGTCACGGGCAGGCTTTGGATGCTGCTGCAGTGTGTAAATGCAGCCTCCAGAGCTCAGGGCAGCCCTGGCAGAGTGGGTTCACACCAAGTCTTGTTTGCTGCTGTTTCCAGAGCTGCCAGGGCTCCCTGAGATTGCTGACATGTGGGAGAAGCAGAGTGGRAAGGCAGCAGGAAGGGCTGTTGGAGCAGCAGCCCCAGCAGGAGCAGTGCTCTTCCTTTCACCACGAGTATTCCCAAAGCAGCAGTGTGTAATTCATGCTCTTGCACGGAGGTGGTGCAGAACCCCTCCCTTTTTAAACACAGCGTTAAAGATTCTGATTGAGCAGACCTTTTCTCCAAGGTTTTTGGTTTTGAGCTAGAAGCACAAACCACCTGCACCCGTTACCCTTGCTGAAAAGCTTTAACACACTCATGGGAAAACCACGAGCTAGATGCTGGAACTGTAYGCAGATTTCAATAAACATTCTGGAATGTGTTTATGCATATCACTTGATTCCTGTTTCCATCCAGATTGCCAAGTGGGAAAATGCACATGTTTTTTCWTTGCCTATCTTCAGCTTTTTCAGATTTATAATACTCTGTGTTRAGTTGTTTGAGCACTTCTTTGTGAGGATATAAAAATTGGTTACATTTGTCATGTTAAAGAAAATGAATTTGRAATTGCCCATGACATACGTCATGTCACTGAAAAAGCACTAAATGAACTGAAAATGCAGCAGTTAATTAATGAAGCTGCTAATGCTCATACAGTATTTCATGAATTAGTAACTTATGGATTAGTGTGTTCTTAGTAGTCCCAAATCTCCRGAAATGAGCAGGTTCTTAACTAAATGCATAATTTTCAGTTCAAAGTCACTCACCATTCCCTGGACCATCACTGCAGTTACCCACTGTGGTGGTTCTGTATATTACCAGTTTGAATGTTCTAAGGAACAAAAACATTTTCTAATTTATTCTAATTCACACTTAGGTGATTCCTGTGTGGGTGTGACACAGAGATTGCAATCAATGTCTAGAGACACGTCATAAAAACAATTAATTTCAAAATTGTTTCCTGATTACCAAAATCTCAATCACATTGCACTTTCTATACGATGCAGCCTAACAGTGCATCTTAAGCATCGTTCTGAATGAGTCAAAAATAAATCCTTTGCAGGCACAAAGTTACATCTAACTATAAAAGAAACTAAGTCCACTGAGCTAGTATGGTGATGTCATTATTACTTCTTGTTTTCTTGTGTTAATGAAATGAGGCCCAAATTGGAACTATCAACGCCTCTATTACTGCAGGTGTTACATACACAGTGGGAACCTCAGACAAAACACAATTGCCATATAAAATGACCATTTAATCTATTTTTACCATACTTTCCTCCTTTATTCTTCGATGCAAGAGCATTAATTTTCAGAATTCACACCCTTAGGTTGTATTCTCTTGACTAAGGATCCTCCTTCCTACCCCTGCACTTTGTGCATCTGGTGAGATTCCCTGTTTTCCACTGCTGAATGCACTTCCCTGCTGCCCCTGTGGGGTCTGTGGGCTGCTTGGATCCACAGGGCTGTGAGCAGAAATCCCATCAGCCTCACTGTTCTTTTGGGGCCATAGGATGGGAGCAGAGCAGCACTCCCAGCAAAATCCTTGGGAAAACTCATTTCCTGAGTAGGTTCATTCCCCAAACTGTCATAGGAAGCTCGACACCCCATATGGTGAGAGTGTCACTGATGAGACCTGTGACTGCTCCATGCTGAGGGCTCAGATGACACCAGTGGTGTATAATTTCACTTTTGTACTGAATTTTTCTGTTGCCTGGGTTTGGTTTACGTTTATCATCCTCACAGCTTTGCTGCTTGGTGTCCCATGTGCATTTTGCTGGTTTCTGTGTGACTTTTTGTGTGACATCCACACCTTCTTATGAAAACTACTTATCCTTTGCTGGTTTGCATTTCAGGGGAGTATTTGACTTTCTTGATTAGACTCTATTTAGTCTCTTCCAGCATTTTTTGTGGTGAGGGCTGTGTTTTCCCATGGTTATGGAGAGCAGCAGCAATTCCATGGCAGTAGTACATACACACTAGCCCTGCAACTCTACCACCTGTAGTCTGGTGATACTCTTGAAATAATCATCAAAATTCTGTCCTGTAGGTTTTTGATTTCTTTTTTATTGATTACCATTCCAAACCCTCCATTTCACAATTCTAGCGTGGAAATTTTTAAAGTTGGAATAAAATACTTCTTTTTCTCTAATGCTGAATTGCAAGTTGAGTAGGGAATTTTGTGGTTGTTTTGGGTTTTTTTTGTATTCTCAAGTATGGTATTGTTACTACATTTGGTAACGTGTACCCTTAGCCTGGTTAATCTATAAAGTGAAGAAAGAAACTTGAGATTCAGTTCAAAAGGATTTGAAATGTTTAGTTTTCTACATAAAAAATTTTAAAAAAGGTTTAAAATAATTGCTTGAATCCTGCTCTATTGAATAATGCAAACTTCTAATGAAACAATCATGAATATCCACTGTGTAACAGTACAAAAGGAGCAAAAACAGACCTCAGAACTGTTGCTGCCCTCATGTAGCAGTGCCTCAGCCTGGGCCAGTCACAGGGGGGTTTGGGCAAGACACTTCCAGCCCAGTGCAATTCTGGCCATCTCCTTGTGAAGGTCTTGGCTGTGGCAAAGAAGAACTTTCTGCATGAGTGTACAATCCCTTCTGTTAAGATTCAAGGATTAACYTGTCCTCTAAAGATTTTAGTGAAATCATGAGCTGTTCTTTCAGCGTTGGTGGGATATAAATGGTTGGTTTTTCCTGGTTTAGAGGGAGAAAACTCTGACCTGTGCAATAACCAGCACAGTCACTCTTCTCCCCAGACTTGTGCTTTCCTGCTAATTTACAAGCGCAGGTGGGAGGGATTGCTGATATCTGGTTGGATTTAGACATTTCTTAGCATCTCACACACACTGTTGGAAAAGTGACTTTGTTTCATGTGGTGTAATGATCAAGGAGCAAGTTGTCTTTRTTCCAGTTGGTACTGGGTTACCTCTTAATGTGGCATGTTCTTATTATTCTGTTTTTAAATATTTTCAAGTTCTGTATCTTGTAACTATAGCACTGAACAGCAAGTTGCTGACAAGGTTTTCTGAAATATGAAATGTGGTTTATTTTTCTTCTTTCCCTGCCATTACCACGTTCTGTTCCTCAGAATGTTTTCTCTTTCTGTGATTCCTTTTCAGCTGCTGCACATAAAGTGYGATAATGATGAACATATGTTTCAAAGACCCTCTACTTTTTTCTGGTGTAACAATGAGGATTCACCTCCTTGTTTAGATATCTCTTCCATTACGCTTACTCCTAGGAGTTCTCCTGACTCTAGACTACCACCTGGATTGTTAATTCCACCACCTTCAAAAAGTGGTCTTCCAAAGCCTGCCAGTGAATACAGCTGCCCACGACCTCGTGTAATCTTGCTGTGCAAAAGCTTTTTCAGTTGTTGTTTTATTTTTTTTTTTTTTAATTCATTTATTTTTGGCTTTTCTTTGTTCTCTTGTTGTGTATTAACTTGTATTGAAAATGTGCATTTTGTACAGTGGTTAGACAGGGCAGATGAATCTTAGGTTTTCTAGGGATACTCTTAAAATATGGAATTTGTGAAGATACACTCTTATTTCTACTCTTTCTGCTCTAAAAAGAGAGCTTTTTCTCTCCCATCCCCAAAACATAATTTTTTTTCCAACATCTTTAAATTAGTCCACTAATTAATTATGTGTCAATCTTTTGCTAATTTTTTAATATGAAGAATAGTGTTTCAAAACAATTCTAAAGGTCCAACTTCAAGGGCTTCCTCYCCCATGAATTAATAGAAGAGCAATCAGTCACTAAATTTTAGCATATTTTTATAAAAACTGTGCAAAATGAAGGTTGAAAATTATTCACAAATATGAAATGGGCATATTGCCTGGTTTTCATATTAATGTGCTTTTACTCAACTTTTCTTCCATTTGCAAATAATATTTGGCTTTATTTGGCGAGCATCCTGGCTTTCTGCATGTGTTCACTAAATAAAAATGCTTCTTATGCTCATATGTATTCAAAATATACATTTTTTAATTTACTTACAGTTTTGYTTAACTTATACCAGTAGAATCAAAATGGCCAGTCAGTGACTTSAGCAAAATGGAATATAACTGGGAAATGAGTCTAAAGTTTAGGTTTGTCTGTTTTACCTAAAAGGCACATTTATAACTAAATGTAAATGCTGCTTATCTGTCTTTCAAGTAGCCTTAAACATTTATCAAATAATCAGATTCTCCATTGGCACTTGGGATCTCCAAGACATTTTAGAATTATCCATGAGTGTTGATGGAAATGTAGGCTAGTATAAGTATATATTAATGCCCCCTAAACCTGATCCCACCTTCCTGATGCAGACTAAAGCCTGTCTGCAATCCCAGAGAGCTTTGGATGAAGGATGTGCTCCTTCATATGTTTGTTTTGAGTGGCTACAGATGACATCCAGMAATCTCAGATTATTCTGGTTCCCTGCAGGTTAACACAAGGTCCATGACACAAATAGGAAATCTTGTGCGCTGAAATCTTTACACAGCAGGTGATCTTTGAAATTCCAAAGTTCTGTTTTGTTAAAGTCTTAAAAACTGGTTCTTTTTTGAAGCTCACTCACCTATGGTCATGCTAGGGAATAGCAGTAACTGAGATTTTCTTTTTTAAAAAAGGCAAAAAAAAGCATTTTGTTAAATGTGTTAAATGTAGATTCTTTTTTTCTTGCTGTTCTTCTGTATATCTGGGAAGAAATGCCCCAGGTTGTCTTAGATAATGAACAGTTACAGATCTCTCTCAATTGAATTTTAAAATATGAATCCAAATTTAAAATATTAATTTTCAAAGCTCCTAAGAATCACTGAACCYCCAAGAAATAGGAAATGTAGGACTTGAGAGCCCACTGTTTTTTTCTCTTTAAGCAGTGCATTTAAAGGAAGGCTGAGGATCAATATTGCTTCTCAGCAGCCACTGCAGAGAAACTCCTGTAGAGAGAAAGAGGTGGCTCAGGGCTACCTGAGAAATCTGTGATGTGAGCTGTCAGAGGGCACTGCAGTGCTGCAGCACAGGCACTGAAAAAAGAGCATTCCAAAAGAAGGGTGAGGGTCATGGAAGAAAGCAGCATTCCAAAAGAAGGGTGAGGGTCATGGAAGAAAGCAGCATTCCAAAAGAAGGGCTTAGGTCCATGGAACTCTCATGGATAAGCAGTGCTGAAGACTACCTGCATGCCAGTGGTCATATTTGTGTGCTCTGAATAAAAGGATCCATGTGACTCATTTAACTTTGCTTCAAATTTTCCATTTGGATAGTTTGGGCAAACTGAGTTTTGTTTCAAAGCTGGGGCTTCCCTGTGCCTGGCTGGCCTTTCTAACACACAGAATGTAGGGTTTTCTGTATCATGTCATGATAACATCAACATGCAAACTAGTTCTGCCTTCACCTTTTCAGTCTCAGTTTGACTCTATTTCACCCTCTCTCTTTAGTCTTTCAGTGTATTTTGACTGTGCCTCATTTGTGCTCTGAAGTAGTGGATGGTGGCAGGAGGAGTGAGCCATTTAAAAACAAATATGGCTGTAGAACTGTAGTAATTGGTGGGTTTGGGTTTCTTGTTTGCCCCAAATTTTTTTGAGCCCTTCCAAATTCCTGGGCTTTTTGGATGAAATCTCTTCAGTGTCACCTTTGAGGATACCAGGTTTATTTTGGATATTAATATTCAGTGTCTAATCACGTGTCTCGGTTATTGCTTATGGAAAAAAACCACATTTAAAGCTTTGCTCCTACCACTTTTTCCAGGCTGCCAAATAAGAGATGATGTAAAGAAGAATTAATAAACAAAAAATCTTGGGATTGTATCTTTTAACTTGGTTCTGTGCTCTCCAGAGCACATTGTTGTTGCTGTATTACCTCATATGTTTGCAAGAGAGAACTGCTTTGTCACAGCTCTGTCAGGTGTAACTGTGATACATTTTCAACTGAAAATGGAAAAATTACAATGCTGCTTTTGTTCTGGGGAGTGTTAGCATGTGCCAGAGTCTGTACTGCAAATGCCATGTGCTTGGTGTCAGGAGCTGGGGTTTGCATGCTGATGGTTGTTTTGAACTTTTCTTTGAAAATGTGACTCTTATCTGCATGCTGAAGAATTCAGTGTTGTGATCTTTTTCATGTGAAACMTTGCCCTAATATTTATTGTCCTTATTGTAGGCAGGCAGTGTGACACCTAAATCACCCTCCACTGACATCTTTGATATGGTTCCCTTTTCTCCCATATCCCCTCAGTCATCAACACCTACTCGCAATGGTACACAGCCTCCTCCAGTACCCAGTAGATCTACAGAGATCAGTAAGTTTTGTAACAACTGACCTACTTTTTGCTTACATTATTTTTTTAATAAAGCATCTTTAAAGTTTTACGTACGTTTTGCATGAACAGCCAAATGCAGTTTTTGTAAATCACATTCGGTAATGCCGTTTCATCTTTATACCGTCTTCCCAAAGTCCTTGATGTTGCTGCCAAGTGGCATTATAAACAAGCTTGCTGTGAAACTATGACATATRCCCTTGGAAGGAGTTTGGGTGGGGATTTTAACTTGGCTTTTCTTTTCCAGTCTCTTTTCTGTACTTCAAGGAATACTTTTACTTCCTGTTAGCTCTTTCCTTGTCAAGCCACAKTTCTAGCGTCTAAAGCCTCCATTTCTGGGGAAGACAGCAGGTGGAGTAAGTATGATGATGGTGATGCACGAGGGAGAGCTGAAGAAACCCCTCAAGAAGGAGACTGTCTTGGAATGAAGTTTGCAATACTACTTTTCATACCACGTGCAGCTTTGGGGTTTTTAGTTACAGCTGATGAGCCTCTCCAGATCTGTCGAGCACTCCTAAAAGGTCTTCAAATGATTATTAACAACAGCAATTCTATTTTGCAAAGGTTTAAAAGCATCTAGGGTAAGGTTCTTGACTTCACTGGAGATCTTTTAGGAGTCCAGAAAGCATTTCTAAAAGCTTTGTAAATCCCTTGAGGGAGAGGAAAGTGGAGCATGCACAAGTGAYGTTAGAGGTTGTGGAAATACCAGCCTGTGTTTGTTATCTTCTGTCCCCAATGCCTGTTTTAGAGCAGACAAGGAACATTAATKTAACTGCCTGCTGCCATATGGAACACATCTGAGGAGACTCTGCCTGTCCTGGGGCACACCTCCAGGATGAAGAATTCTCAGCTGGGATGGGAGCTGTGSACAAAAACAAAAATGTATTTTAGAACTTCAGCCAGTGAAAGTGTCCCCTCCCCAATCCCACATCTGATGTGCTGCTTAGTTCCACTGATCAGAATGTCTTTCACCTTCTAAGGAGAAAATAGATATTGAGGCGCTTAGTTCAAGAAGGAACCTTGTTCTTGTTAAAGGGAATATTTTAAAATAATCAATTTCTCGGGGATTCTCAAAAGATGTAACAGAATTTGACTTCTGTCAAGTACAGTTAATATTAAATACTTTCATATAATTTAAAAGAATATTAGAATATTCTAATAGAATATTAGAACTGCTCTATTGAGAGAATTTTATGGCTTTGTAATAAATAATTGWAAGACACCTGCTTCTCTGAAACTACAGGCAGTACCATAAAATAGATCTAAATGTGCTTATCCAACTTCAAGAATGGTAACTTAAATTTAATTAYAGGTCAAGATTTTATGTTTTTATCTCTTGTCCTACTTCAAGTCCATTGAAATTATGGCTAGAAATCTTGTGGGAATCAGCACTCAGTCTGACCCTTTACAATTCCAGCCATATGGGATTTACAATTGTTGAGGCATTGGATTTTGTAACATAAAAAAAAAGTTGCTCTTTAACAGTGGTATGAATTGTTCAAAGTAGTTGCTTCTTCCACACTTCATTGATTTGTATTCACTTGAGATGATGGAGTTCGGAGATGCCACTTCAGGGAGAGATTATGAAGTCCATCATGGTCTTTGTACTTTTGATCCCTGCTCTTTCAGTCTGTCTCGTGGTACTTTCTGTGTTGAAAATTGCTCTGTTCGTCAGCTGTTAGCGCATTTTGGCATATTTCAGTGTCATTTGACATGGAAGAGGAATATTTTATAATCAAACAAGGGCTTTACTGTCTCAGATGAGGAAAAAAAAAAATTCAGCTCCCAATAAAAGCTCATTGAGGCTGTGCAGTGTCACATTACTGTCACAATGTGCAGTGGTGCATTGCTCTGTGTGCTGTCACTSCTGGCATTTCTTTCTCCAGTGCAGGTCAGAGTGCTGGCAACCAAGAGCACCCAGTGTTTGCAGTCCCCCCCGTTCTGAGGTCATCTTTCATTGTTCCTGTCTCTACTTTCGTTGTCACTGCACTCAAGCAGGGTAGTTTTGGTGAAATTGCAGGGTGATTTTGTTAGATTTTATAGTTTTTATAGCTGTCACCTTTATCACATCCAGTAGTAAAGAAGGAGAAAGATAAGGGTGTGCCATCTCTTTGTTAGGGTCTCCTCATCTGTTCCCTTTGCCTCAGTGGGACTCATCTCCCTTTTACCCAGGGAGGGYCCTTGTGCTGCTCAAACAAAATGTGCTTTTAAAAGCCAGAGTTCACCTGGTGAGTCACAGTTTGACAAATCAGCCAAAAATAACAGGGCTGCCCAGAAAAGGAAGGGACACTTGTAGGAAACCTGTAGCAATACATTGAATTCCACCAGGACCAAGGGTTCCATGGATAATAACTGGCACCAGGATGACAGGTCAACTTCCCACAAAAAGTGCCTAGAGTTAGAATTTTGCTGACCAGTTCTTCCTTTGGTAGTTTCCCAGAAAAAATGTGGGGTTGTAAATGGTACCTGTGGCTTTGCCGAGCTCACAAGRCACAGTTTAAGAAACCCACAATTTTAATACTAGAGGAGAGCAATAGTGACTTTTTGGAAAGACAGCTCTTTCCTAGGCATTTAAGCTTTAAAAAATAAATTAATTCTTGAGATTTTGAGTTCATATTCAACAGTGTTTCAAGAGGGCCACTCAGTAAATGTCTACTCACTGCTGTCTGTGTCAGCAATAGCAAAAAGATGGGGTTTACCTGTTTAAAAGGAGAAAATGGCATCGTTTTTGTAAGTTTTTGTAAGTTGGAGATTTTGGAAGTTGGAGATTGGACAAATGCACACTGACTCTTTAGGTAATAATTGCAAAATAGTGCAATGCAACCAAAAATGCAATGCTGGAGGCCATGCTGCTGCTTCCTCAGGGAGTAAGGGATTGTAAATGTTCTTRTAAGATTTTTGAATGGGAAGAATTAACTTATTAATTTTATTTTTAAAATGAAGGAGAAATTAACTTATGTGTTTCTTGTTGGCACAGCATTATTTTCATTTCTCAGAAAAGAACTGGAGAGGATTATTCTCTGTTGAATTGTCCAATATTTATTTTACACAATGCATCATGAGCAACCCAAGGTCACAACTGGCATTTGTAGAAATCTGCTCCAAGGTGCTCTGTTTCTGCAGATATTTTAAGAGCAGAATAATAGCTGTAATAATTTCAAAAGGAAAAAAATATAGAGTAGCCAGCAGCTAAAGGAAAGGCTTTCTGGATTTTCCTGTCTCAGTTTATTCCAGATATTTCTCTGGGTGCTTGTCTCTCAGATTGATTAATTTTTGTCATCACAGCTGTTCCAGTCCATCTGGGAAAAGCATATAGCAGCATAGCTGTATGCCTGGATGATAGCTAAGGTAAAGATTGGCAAATTGAAAAGCCAAATTATTTGTGTTTTTCCATAGTAATTGCTAATTTTGAGTTTAATTTTGAGGTTGCTATTCTCCAGTATTAGGTGTTTGTTCTCCTGAATGTCAGATTGGTCCTAGATACACAAATTTATTATTTGTTTGTGGCTTTCAGTGGTTTGAGTTGCGGGTATAAAGCATCAACATTTCATGGCTTTTGAATTTGTGGTCATTTTCATAAGCTGTGGATTTATTTCCATCCAGAAAGGAATGAGAAAGAGAATGAAAATTATGTGTACTGTTTGAACAGATCATTTTTAAAAGCTTACTGGTTGCTGTTTATTGGAGACTGAAATGCCTGTCTATGCTACAGCAATTCWGGGGAGTTGTGCCAGGCAAGATACCCTGGTTATAGTTAATTTTCATGCAAATGCTCTGGCCCAAAATAAAAAATTACCAATTTATTGCATCTGCTAAAAAGGAGCCCCTCCTCTGCATGAGTGGAGCGAGCACTGGCAAATAAGCTCATGGATATCCCATGGAATAGTGCAGCTCTGCAGCCATCAAATCTTCACATCTCTCCATTTTACACATTCTTCAGCTTTTGTTCCCAAGGCAAGTATTGACAGTGCTGTTGAAAATTTCCCACTTTGTCCCTCCCTGACTCTCAGTCCCTTATACAGCACACRAAGTTTAAATGCAGAAAAGCAGTTGTTCTGTGCACTTGTTCAGCTGCTTTACTGAAATTGATAGCAAGTTATAACAGAGATAGTTCCCCAAGTAATAGCTTTCCCTAGAAACCCAACCAGGTAATACATGTTTGTTTTGAATTTGATTCTGTGCAGCTTTAGTAGGCTCTGTCACTTGGAATAAGTCACACTCTGGTTGATTTTAAATRCAATATAAATTCAGAAATCTTTCACATTAAATGAAAGAGTGACATTAAAGGAGCTAAAACTTCTGTTCATCTGCTAATGAGCTCCAAAATGCTTTTATTTATAAAAGCCCAGGAATAAGGCATGACTAGATAACATCCATTATAGTGTGCAAAGTGCTTCCTCTTAAAAATAGTCAGAAGTCATAATTCAGTTCCAATAAATGCAAGATATTTGTCCTTCACTGTTTTTTTGGTAAATACACTCATAGAATGTTTGCTAAGCTTTGATGGTGRAACTGTCTGCTTTCAATTGTCTGAGCACAGAGAAAACTGTCAGCTCCTTTTAAAGGTAAAAAGAAAGAAAATGGACCTACACAATGAGCAGATTGAGGGTTCTGAAGTATAAGCACTTTTTTGCCCAGTAGAGATTAGATTGCAAGGCAAAGCTGAAGGTCATTTGCTGGGAGCATCAGAGCATTTCAGGACACTGGTTGTGCTGGAGCAGACCCATTTTGGCTGTGAAAGAGGCAAAGGATGAGGGAGAACCTAACTTTTACATTAGATTATCCCAGTTAAAGTCTCTTTTGCACGCAGGTGGTCTGCYTTTGCCAGGAAAGACTGGATTTCTTCTTGGCTCAAGTGGACTTTTGGAATGAGGCTCTCTGATCTGGGCCATCTCCTGCTCCCATGTGATCMTTTGTAGCTGTTTAGCCACAGTTTTGAAATATGTAATCAATCAAGTTCCTGCTCAAGTTTCTGTTCTTTAYGATGGGAATTTCTGTGCTGTATTGTGGGAGCAAACGATGGTAGTTGCCAGTTGTTTAAAATGCCTGATGTGCTGCCTGATAACAYGGAATTGATAAGGTCAAAGCCCTGAGAGACTGATACACACAATAAATGCTGAGGAGCCAAGAGAGCACAGGTCTAGAATTCTGCCTCTAAGGATGCCAAAATAAAGCCATCTGTGCAGCTGTAGGCACGTGCTGCACCACTGATAACAGGACTGGGAACACTCCAATGTGAGGTTTAGGTAAAGCAGTTCATTGTTACCCAGACCTTGGGTGTTAAGGGTCAATTTTGTGCTTAACTACCCAACCAATTCAGAGTTACTAATGGCCCTCCTTACTGTCATACTCTACAACTAAAATGGTTTTAAGGTAGGTAGAATGCTTGCCAAGTTTCTTCTAGACAGCCATGAAACTTGGGATATCTGCTCATGGTTCCAGTTTTCTCTCCACCAATAACCARGCTGTAGCAACTTGGTTCTGTAAATCCTGCAAGCACTGTGGGTTGGGTTAGCAAATTATTATTTTAACTGCTTTCRTTTTAATCCAATGTGAGATGTGAAAAAGAATTTAGAGGTGCAACATTCACATGTAAGGAAAAAAAAATCTGTTACTAAGAAGGAGAAAATCCACCCAAAACCCTCCCCCCCCAAAAAAAAAAAATTGAGCTGTCAGATTTGAAGAACTGTACTGGCCTAATATGAAAAAAGAACTCAATTCTATTGGATGTATTTCTTCTTGCCCAGACAAAAAAATGAAACAAATAACACCCCTGTCCCTTTGGCCACTAAAATGAAAACTGCAATTAAGAAAACCTGAGAGAGGGAAATTTTCAGTCGTTCTATTTATGCACCCAAATTTAGTGACCTTTTAGAGTAAGTGACCATCCATGGTCCTGTTGTAGGGATTTATTTTAAATTTTTCTTTCTTGATGTGATCCTTTCCAAGATTTTAAAACCCTGATGATTTTTAGTTTTAGTTATTGCCAGTTGTTCATTGAGGAACTGTATCAAACTAAGGCCTTGTCTTCCCTGAGCTTGTCCTCACGAAAACATCCTTAACCTGAAAAGAGGCAGACAGRGGGCTTGAAGGTGACTTTGTTGGTAATATGTTGTTGACATAGTGTAGAGATGAAATTTGGCAACTCAGGTCCAGYTGTTTCCTCCTCATTTTTGAAACTCCTCACACGCACAGGCTCCAGAGCACGCGGCTGTCCAAGGTGCCCTCTTCAAACCAGCTTCTTGTTGGATCTCTAGAAAGCACAAACGTTAAAGGAGGCTAAAGAGAGGCGTGAACACAAGTTTGGTGGTGTTCTTGAGAAAATATTTGAGTATTGAACTCTGGAAAACTGCCTCCAAGACCTGGCTTTGCAGTTGGGATGTTAAAAGTTGTGGTTAATGAGGGATGTATGTGGTGGTGCTGTTACTCAGCTCAGGAGATGTGRGCTGGCTTTTTCAAAGCTGTTGTTGTATCCTGTACCTGTTCTCTCAGTGACTCACTTTTCTGTTGTTCCAGAGAGAGACCTTTTTGGAGCAGAACCTTTTGACCCTTTTAGCTGTGGAGCAGGAGATTTCCCTCCAGACATTCAGTCCAAACTAGATGAGATGCAGGTAACTACTGATTTACATGGATGTTGCTGGCTGTGGGCCTATTCTTGAAATGCATGTTTACTGTGTTCTGCAAAGGTACTGCAGAATGCACGTGCTAATTCATGTTAAAAACCCTATTTCTGACTGTTCCTGTTGTAATTTTATCTCCTGGTCTTGGGGYTGGGGTTTGGATTTGCCTCGAGAGCCTTCCCAGGTATAGTTGGCCACACTAATGCAGGGTTTCTCAGCAGTGTAACCAAAATGGTTTGGGAGCCATACCCTGGGAAGGGATTGAGAGACAGGGGAAAGAGAGCTGAGTCAAGAGCCCTYCAGATCCCCTGATCCTGTCACTCTTCAGTTTCAGCAATCCCCACATCTCAGTGTACCCTGCTCTTCCCCTCAGTGGCATCACCTTGTTTTCTCCATTGGCAATTTTCTGCTGCGTTAAAATCTGCCCTATGGCACTCTGGGGCAAATAAACTTTTGAAAACTGATTCAGGAATTCTGAACTGATGTCTTTTTAGCAGAAAAAACACATTGTTGATTTCTGAAACACTCAACAGCATCCATTCAGTTGTTGACCCAATTTTGAAACAATTCTAGGAGAAAGTCCTCAAGTTTTGGAATAAATCATGCTCTGCAGTCAGACTTTCAAAACTTGTCATTCCTTGCCAGCTTGCTTATCTCTATTCTTTTTTAAGCAGCCTGCCAGCAAAACAAAAGGCTGAAAATAATGGAAACTTGAATTTCTAGGATCCTGGCTCCTCAGCAGAAAGCGTTCCCAGGGTTTCCAACTCTCTTGTCTCTGAGGAGCCCACAATGTCCAGGAGCATTTGGTCTCAGACTCCTTCTGTTCCTCTCTCCTGCCTAGAGAGCAGCAGAGGCTTTTAAAAATGGTTCAGATTTAGATACCATTTAGTTTTCCTGAATAAATTTTGTTTTCCATRTTAGTTTAGGGTGGTTCCATTGACAAACTCTACTCACAGTGAAGTAAGAAATTTAGATTTTTTAATCCCCATGTAATTTCAAAGAGCAGCTAAAAGCCACAACTGTCATCTATGCATTTCCAATAGAATGCTTTTGTTTTGTGAATGCTGTGGTGTTACGAAGKCCTTGAACACAAAAACCAAATCTTACAGCACCTCATGTTGATATATTACCAATGTTCCCATTGGTATAGCCTGTTTTAGGCAAAAATAAACTGTAGCCCTGTGGCTATTAGTAATAATCATATATCAATTTTTAAATGTCATGTGTAGAGAGAGTTCCTATTACAGGTAATGTTTTGAYAAAATTTGGAATTGTTAGCCTGTAACACCTACAAAGTGCTGTCACCTCATAAAATATCAGGGAATGGAGTAGTAAACATCCTTATCAAAGATGTTTGAAGTCATGAAAGGAAAACCTTCCATCATTGTTTGTACTCTCTTGGTCTAAAAAAAGGAAACAACCAACCAACAACAAAACTTCCAAGCRTCAGTGTGTTGCTGTGTCCTGTTGCAAAGAAAGGCATTCCCCCCTAGCTTACCAGCCTACCAATAAATAGCCTGGTATATTCTCTGAAAATTAATGAGTGCGCCTTTATGTCAGCACAAAACTTGTCAATAATGTTCCAACTGAGAACAAGCTTTAAGCTGAAAGGGTATGAAAAGCGCCATATTCTAACTTGAGCCAAAGCAAAGGCTGTGTACAGTTCTTTTACTGTGTGGTTGGTGCAAAACACAGATTGAAACATGTTTTTCCTAATGTCTCTTTTATCTCCTTGTGCTTTCCTGGGTGCACAGCGTCAGCGATGGTTGGTATATCATATTTTAATAATGGTATTTAAAGCATTTACAATTGACATGTGCATGTGTTTGTCCTGTGTTTCTATTTTTATGTGTATATGTTTATATATAAAAACTYCTAAGGTTTATTTTTTATTTACACAACTCTGAGTCAGGGCTATTTTCATGTTTAGGGGCCTACAATCTGTAATTCAGGGACAGCTCAAGGGAGTTTTTTTCAGTCWGTCTTACCAGACTGTTTCACTGTTTCACAAGCCTCTGCTGTTTGTTTTCCATGTGTACTTGTGAAATCTCCAGTTGTCATTATCAGTTTGTCAGTAATGAAATGGTTTGAGGAAAATCTTTAGTTCATAGATTCTGTTAGTACAATCACATTTTGTGGGCAAGTTTTTGCTTGGACATAATGATTTAATARAACTTTTCAACAAACCGAAGAAGCTGTGCTAGACTCAACAGTTGTTAGCCACAGCCTATGAGGAAGGTGAGAGCACAGAATGTGTAATATGCTCTGGAAATACAATGTTAAGAAACATGGAAGGAAAATGTGGCCTCTCTTCKTCTCTGAAATGTCAAGTGAAGGAATCTGTCATCTTTGTACTGTGAGAGTACAGCCTGAGTTTCAGTARTTGTGTTCTCCATTAATCTGTGAAGGTAGGCTTTCTACAGGCACCTGTAAAATATTTCCAAGTCTAAACCTACTCCAAGATAGAGCTCACCCTCATGAGGAACATGGAGATGTCTCAGCAAACACACCCCGTGTGCAGAAAAGCTGTCCTGCCCCAGCCGTGTGCCTGATCTGTGAGCAAAGGGGGAGAGGAAAGCACAGCACAGCAGAGGCACTGCAGAACGAGCTCTTGAGCAGTGGGTGCTTCTCCTTTGCATCCTGTACTCTGACCTTCATGAGATCAGATAACATTCCCTGGCCTCTAGAATAACACTCTTTATTTTTAAACTTCAGTGAGAATCCAAATTTCACACTTAAGCTTTCTATTCCATTTCTCAGTCCAATCTTTTTGGAGAGCTTAAAACTCAAACATATGCCGAGATGTGACTTTTACAGCTCAGGCCTCTCTCTGATGACTGTCCAACCTCCTGTTTCCCTGCACCCTCATGCTGAAACATATTTTCATCTTTATTTTGACTGTATCCAGACATTATTAAAATGAATGTCTATTTTCCCAGAAATCTTGCAGTGAGGAGAAGTTTCCCTGGATCATGAATCATCCCAGCAGCAGCTGCTATAATTCATTAAAATCTCCAGGTAGTTAATATCAGAAAGCTTCCAGGAGCTGCAAGCCATTCTTCCTGCATTGCCCTGAAGCAGTCAATAGACTCGACATCTTTCCATCTGAAATAAGTTATGCTCAGCCCTCTAAATAATCTTCTCAGTGATATGGAAATTTGTCMTTGCTTCGGTGGGTTTGTGCTGAGTTAAGCTCATTGAGTGAAGTCACTGTGAAGTGGTGAGTTAACTTTGGAGCCATAAGGCTGACTTTGGTGAATTTATCTCCCAATAAAGTGGAAGTTCTTTGTCTTGTTCTGCTTACTGGTTTTAACCAGAATAGCTCACATCTTTTTATCCTTGACACCAAGAAAAGGCTGGTTTTGGAAGAGGGATTGGTTTTGAGCTGTTTCTAGTGAAAACAAGCTTTGCTTCTCTCTTTAAGGTATCAACCAGATCCCTCAGCACAATGCCATTACTTAGCAGGGTAACTAATCCCAGTGATACGATGCCTTTAAAGTAAAAAAAAAAAAAAAAAAAAGCTCCTTGAGGAGGATATGAACACAGAAAAAAAACAAGGCACAATATAGATGCACACTTTATAGCCCTTCTTGTTCCTGCTCCCAGCCGGTACCATGGAGTGGCTTTTTTCAGCATTCCCTGAAAATCAACTCATCAGAGAGATTTCTTGACTACATGAAGACTTTCTTTTCCTGAACTTTTAAAATACAGGAAACCATAGCACACATGGGTTTTAATGAACAGGCAGAGTTACACTAAGAACACACGTTATTAGAAGCTGAAGGGTGTGAATTTCACAAGGCAAAATATTTTAAGGTCTGTGTATTAAAACTAGTGGTGCATTTTATATATATAGACATATAGATMTAGATATATGTATCTTTGTGTTTACCAAGAAGCTGACTCTATGTCATTAAAAAAAATACCTAATGCATTAGTCAAGTTCATTAGAAAAAAAAACATAATTTGTCTGCTGGATGGACATGTTCTAATTATTTTTTCACTTTTGAGGGTTGCAGTTATTTTTTTAGGAATATTGGTTAAGACAATGCAGCTTTCCTTCATTTATGCTCCTGTACATTTCTTGTCCTTTACTTAGATATTCATGAGGAAGAAGTTTGGATTTTACATTCTTCTAAAATGTAAAAAACGCCCAGCTAGCCATCTGGACTGCTTTGATGTCCTCTCTGTGCTCTTGGGTTTTCCAGTTTTGTGGTTGTCATGGAAGTTTGACCCTGTTTGTAACTGCAGAGTCTGACACTTGGTGGTCCTGGGTTTGATGTGGTTTAGAAGTGACCATCGAATGTGTCCCTGTCACAAACAGGAATGTGCAGCAGCCATTTTTCTCAAGAATGTAGCTGGTAGCAGCACCTGGCAACCCCATCACTGATTTCTTTTAGGACAGACAGTAGTTCTTTGTGGTAAGAAAATTAAAAAGCTTTTTCAATAATTATCAATAAAGAGCAGCAATCTCGTAATGGATTAGCATTGATCACGTTGCAAATATGTGGAAATGTCATTGTTTTAAATGCAAAACATGACWGCTTAAAAGAAGGGGAGAATTAAACATGGGGAGGAAGTGGCTGGAGTGAAGCTGCAGAAGGACAATTCTTCATGAAAATAGAAATAGTTCTAAGTAAAGTCATAGCAAACACAAGCAGAGTGCTAAGTGACAAAATATCAGTTTGTGTGGGAAAAATTCAACATGCTCAACATAAGAGCAGTGAGGTGAGTGTGCTTCCAAAAGGCATCATCTGATTTGCTCTTCACTTGCTGGGAAAATTGCATTGGAGATGAAGCTGCTTAAGACACCAGAAAATAATCCTTAAATGTGTAGGAGAAAAATAAGAGCAGGCAGGACATGGATGGTGTGGATGTTCAGTGAAGGCTCTGGCTGGCTCAGATGAAGGTGGCTGTCCTTGTCAAACCCGTTGCTGCTGTCATTTTTCTGCTGTTGGAGCTCACCAAGCATCCTCAGGTGGAAGCACCATCAGCAATCTCCTGTTCTTGTATCCCTTTTACRAGCTCCAAACTGGAAGCAGCCTTCAGATAGTTCCAAAGTTTAGTGTCTATGCCTACTGAAACCATAGGGTTTAAAATGTAACAGATTAGACTGCGGGCTAATTGAATCTCCTTCTGGGTAAGCCCTTTTCCTTTRACTGCAGTTACATCCATTAAAAGCAGCCCTTGGGTAAATGAACAGTRTCTGCTCATAACAAGATGTGTTTAACTTGGAATTTTTGCTACCATTTGAAATATCTTCTGCATCAAATATTCTTCTTTTTAATCCTTTGGAAAATACAGAGGAAAAAAACAAAATGCAGAAGTGAGCCTTGGCAGCACTGTGTCACCCAGGTGGAGCAGACTGGGTAGCACAGCTGGGGAATGTTTACACCACCACTGCTGCTGGCTCAGCATCTCACAGGATGGATCTGCCTTTAGGAAAGTGCAGCTTTTGCTTGGAAATTCTCAGACCATTTAGTAACCATTGCCAGGAGGTTTGTTCTGTTCCTCCACATCATTCTCCTGATAGCAGTAGTTGCTGGGGCTATTAGATATTCATACACTTTCCGARTGTTAGCCTGTGATTTGAATTTGTTTGAAATTAAGCTGGTTTGATGTGGGATTTATCTTCTAAACCCCAAAGGTATGGTCTTAAGGTACTGCAGTGCATGCAACACAACTTGAGTTGGTGCCTAATCCCCCTACAGATTGCTTTACAAACAGATTTATTTTGTTTACAAGATATTTTCTTGATGAAAGGACCTCTTATTGATTTCATAGCACACAATCAGCATTCTCTCACTGAACTGAGCACTGTGACAGCTGCCAGTGGCATTGATGTTCTCATGGCATTTCCATTCAGAGCCCCTGTTTCCAATTGCTCAAACCTTCAAAGTACTTTCACCCAACAGGCTGAAATTTTCTTGACTCCAAGGTGACTTTTGAAGGTTGAGCCACAACTATTCAGCTTCTTTTAAAGCAAAAGAGAAATGAAAATATGAGCATTTTCCCCTTTGTTAGAAGTGCAGTTGTTACTTTATAACTGATGCAAACTTTAACAAGCCAGGTGTGTGTAAGAGTGTGTAAAAAAAATACCTGTAGGATTAATTTCTTTTCCATTGAGGTGGTGGTAGCATCCAGCTTATAACTTTTTTGTGTTTCTTTTAATAAAATGGATGTGAGTAAACCCAGGAATTTTGGTCTGAATTTTTAAAGCAACTCRTTGTGCTTTCTAAATACCACTGTATTTTATTTTACTGAGTTCCATGCCATTGAAATGCACGTGTTTTTTTCATTTGCAGTAGAGCAGGTATGATTTTATTTGCCTTTTTCATGAAGCTCAGATAGCAGTGGGCAGTAAAGCCCTGTCAATTTAATTGCACTGGGGGTAACTCAGAACAGCCCTGAGGTGGGGGAGTCTTTTTGTTGGGTTTTTGTTGGGCTGCTCTTAAGGCACCATGGAATGTCGGAGACACCTGGTACCAGTAACAATGTCCATCTCTTTCCTGTGTTTTTCAAGTATAAACATGGTAAACTCTTTGCTCATATAGCCCTAATCTTTCCTGTTTATAAACCATGTTGAATTTTACTCGGGGTCAACATGGTGCAAGTCAAACTTGTTTGGTTTTCTGTCCCATATACATGAACGTTCAATATTGTTATTCTATAGTAGTTTCTTCATTTTATATACGTATTGTAACTATGCTGTTGTATGGCAAACATCTTTTATAAGTTAACCACCAAGACTTTTTAATAAGTTGCTGACCAAACCTGAATTCAGGCTGCAGTATCGTTGCAGTTTGTCTGTCTAAAGATATGCCTGAATGTAAATGTTTTTACAAAGAGGGGATTTTTAAAAACTCTCTTAACTCACTTSGTTTTTTATTAATGATGTCTTGTTTCATTGCAGGAGGGGTTCAAAATGGGATTAACTCTTGAAGGCACAGTGTTTTGTCTTGACCCACTGGACAGCAGGTGCTGATGCCGAGAARGTCAATGTGAAATTCCTCCACAGTGGGTTTTTTTTAATTTCTGAACACGTACTCACAGATACTATCCATGTGCCAAAAATTGCTTTTTTCAACATGTAAACTCTTGTGAGGCTTGCTTCTGTAAAAATCCAACTTAGTTCCAGGCTTTCCCTGTACAAATGTAAAAAGTTGTATTTGTTTATGAATTATGAATTAAACTACGCTGTTGTGGTTTTTTTCTCTCACATTTTGCCCGAGTTTACTATGCTTTATGACAATTAGCTTGGAGAAATTCTTCAGAAAGGTCACACATACCTCTCTCTCTCTCTCTCTTTGCAAATGTGCAGGCATGATTTTTACATAATACTTTACCTGACAGCATTTTGAAATTATGCTTTTAAGGCATTATTCAATATTCAAGCAGCAAAATTATTAATATTGACTACAAAATTTTCAATTTGCAGTGAAAAAGCATAAAATACTAACCATTACTGTATGCTTCAAAAGTAAGTATGGATGCAGTGCAATTGATTTCCATTACTGTGTGGTTACTATGCTGTACAAATGTTGYCATTAGTTTATAAAATCCAGATTTTAAGTCCTTAATTCATGCTTAGAAACTAACGAGTTGTTAGTCTGCTAATTAGTGCTTAATGAGCCTAGAAGAACTGCTAAATTGCAGAATGAACAAAATAACTGCCCTTTGTTYTGAGATTCTGTGGGTGAAATGTAAGGTATGTACCTTGGAATCCATTACATGCTAGCCATAACTTAAAAGGAAGATTATGGCCTTGATTTCCTTAGGAATTTATGTAATTCTGTGTATAAGCAGCTCTGGGCTCAGTTCTGTAATCACTGTCACACCCGAGGGTTTACAGCCAGGCTCTGTTGAGTGTTATTTTTTTACTCTCTGCTTTAGTGTTCCACATGTTTAATTTTGAGTTTTCTGCAAAGAATCCACTCTAAGTTGGTGAGTTCTTCATACCCACTGTTGTTCATGTTACAGAAATACCTGCACACCAAAACTCTCAGCTGCTGGTGAGATGAATGCTGACATGTCTATGCATACTCTTCATTAATCTTTATCATAAGCAATAAAATRCCATCTTAAATTTATCTCAGAAAATTATTATCATTAGTTTAATTCTAAAACTTTCAAACCTCAAGTATTTTCCCCTCAAAACATACAGATGTGGAAAACCCCCCAAAAAACGTTCAGATTGTTTTCCAATTTTTTTTCTTGAGAGGTTTTTTATTTGTGACACTTACAGTTTTGTCCTTAACAGTCACAGTTTACACCAAAAACACAATTTTCAATTTTATCACATGTTTATTTTTCTGCCTTGTTCAACAAAGTACTTGTACCTTTGGAATCCATAAAAGAATGGAATTATTCCTGTGCTGGGTTTGATACATCCTCAAAATGGTACCTTGCTGAATGGGGGCCTTAACATCCTACATTGCATTTGTCTTCCTCTCTCTTGTTCTTTGGTCATCATTCATATAGAGTATTATAGAGAAATATATATATAAAAATATATGAAATCACTAACAGATAGAATAGTATATGTTTCATAAAGAAAAGTCTTTATAATTTTGTTTGTCATATAGTATTTTGGAATTTGTATAATGAGGATGTTTAGTAGCCATAGCAATGGCCTTTTTTAACAAATAGAATTTGTATTTTTATTGTACTTTAAAAAGCTTTACATAATAAGCATCTATTTAGTGGTCATTTATTATCAACAGTAACACTAAGATAATATTTGCACATTTTAAGAAACCTTTTTCGTTACTGATTTTTATGATAGTTGACTGCAAATGGCATGGTTAAATCTTGCATACCTGGTCAATACATACAGAAATACTTAAATCAACACAGCAGTGCATTTTAAATTTTTATGTGATCCAATTGGAAACTGTATTTCTATGTAATCTGAAATGTCTGTTTAATTTTGCCTAAAATAAATGTTTTTAAATAAATTGCATCCTAGAACACAGTGTTCATTCAGTAAAATGCCCCATTGGAAGAGAGGGCGGGGAGGTGCTTAAATGTTGGGTTGGAGCTGCCATGAAGAATGGTTTTAGTTCTGGAATTGGTCAAAAATGAAAGGATCTGATCTCAGGCAGGATACAGTGACTCCAATCACTTTTCCAACTGAGTCTGGCAAATCTGCAATCAGCAGAGAAGAATCTTGTCCTATATGGAGCTATATAATACTGATAATTGGGGAGTAACTCTCTGCAGTGCTTCCTGGATTTAACTGACTTTTCTTTTTGCCTCTTTTGTCCCCCATATGTCTCTGCTCAATGTACTTGGTGGCTGASTGACTTTTTAAGGAGGGAAGGATGACATTTGCCTGAGCCTTAGAAAACAATCCCTGTAACCCAGGTGTGTTAAAAGGACAGGCTGCTGCAGATCACATCGATGCTTTTGAGAAAACGGAGCTTAAACCACCTGCTAATTTCTTCCCTTGTCAAACTTCCCTCCAAGCTGATGCTCTAAACCCATCTAAGCATTTGTGGGAATGGGGCTGGAACAGTCCCTGGGAATGGGGAATGGCAGAGCTGGCAGGTGAGGAGCAGGTGGCATCATCTGTGAGCTCTAAATGTGAGCTGTTCCTTTCCCTGCTGTGAGTCTTCTGTCCCAGGCACTGGAATGACACCTTGTGCTACATCTTCACACCACTGCTTTGAAAATGCCGAGTTGAGAGCAGGAAAGGGAGCCCCAGTGATTGCTCTTGCTTTGCTCAGAGTSAGTGGCAGTGCTGCTTCTGCTGCTCACAATGGGTTGTTGGTTGTGGGCAGTTTCTTGTTACAGAGAGAAATATCATCTACCAGGTTAGAGATAGGGTGCTAATGAGTCATGAACAAGTTTTTTGGTTGTTTTTACTTGTAAAATTGCCTTCCAAGAAAAATAAAACACCAGTGCAGCKTCTTGCTGCCTCTTTTCTTGACCCTTTTTTCTTTCTTTTGAATGCCTTTTCTTTACGTTTTCAGTTTTTCTTCTTTAAGCTGTAATCACCCTGTGACCATGCAAACTGTGATTGTACCTCTTCTCTGTAATACCAGATGTGTAATTCCAGGTTTTGGTTCCACTTGACTGCCCAGCAACTGTCCTGGCCTGTCATACCAAGCTATATTAAYACCTAGAAGCAGGATTCCTGGCTTTATGTTCCTTTTGTTCCTGTGATATGAAGTATTTTTTTCTTCCTACCTGCCTATTAGGCTATACATAAATGAAATGAGCTGCTTAGGTTAGAGTTCTGAAGTCAAACAGCTGAAAATATGATGAATTCACATTTTCTCTTTCTTTTTACCCTTGGATAAATCATTAAGCAGCATTGCAGAATGCTCTTGGCCTAACTCATCTTTATTTCCARTGGGTCTGTGAGTGGCTCTTGCCCTTCCATGTGACAGATGGGATTTGTGCTAAACATCTAATCGATCAAATTGGTCAAATGGTCAAAAATCAAATCCYTCATGTGGTGAAAGGAATTATATTCCACTCTGGCTTCACTGATGGAAAGGAAGAAAAGAAAGAAAAATTCTCACACTTGCAGAAGCGTGGTTGTGTAATCCCAGGGGTGCTTGAATGTGCCAAAAAGTGGGGCTGGCTCTGACACTTCATTTGATGATTAATTTTCAATTTGTGGAGCTAAGCACAGCCTCGTTCTCACCAAGCAACTCTGCTTCACAAGGAGAGTCCCTTCTGCAAAGGAGGAGAGTGTCACTGCCTGAGAAATCCCTGGTTAAACACCCAGAGCCCCTGTTTGCACTATGTCTCATTTGTCACCAGACATTGTCACCCTTTGGACACCCTCTGAAGACAGGAGATGTGTTAATAATTGCAGGCAAACACTCAGCTGTCTTATTTTCCCACTTTGGGGTTTTGTTGTTGCTTTTCAAATTAGAGGATGCAGAAGTCGCACCTAAAAAAAAAATAAAAATCAGAGTAATTTGCCATGTGTTTGAAAATGCAACCAAAAATTCCTGCTAGTAGGTGTTTCATGAGCTTCAGCTTAAAGGCAGCAAGTTGGCTTTGGTACTGAATTAGCCTGCTTTTTTCCCATTTCTTTTGAAGACCAATTCTAAATGAAAGACCAAGACATGAGTTACATTGTAAGTGGTGAAAACTACATAGCAGTACATTATAAAGACTTTTCTCATCAATAAAATAGAGACCAGGATTTCAAATACATGGTTTTGTGGCGTTATGTCAGAAGAGTAAGGCAGTGTTTTGTCAGAGGGAAAGCCTGGCATTTGTAATATGTGTTGCCTTCCTGGGGTGCTTCAGCATTCAGTGAGTGCTGGTGCACACATTAAAGAAATGCACATTTATTGAGGCTTCAGAACAAAGCATTCATTTCTGGAAGTACAGGACACGGTGGGATTCATGGAGTGAATATGTAGTTCTGCTGTGTGATGGGATAAAGGTTTCCAAGTATATAAACATGCAATTTAACTTCTTGTGTTTAAGAAATTTCTCAAGAATCTAATTTATATGTAGTTAGGGATAACAAACCCTGCAGGTTAAGTCTCCTAAAGTGGATTCTGGAATGGACTGAATTTAAGTCTCATGTGAATGACAGCAACTAAAGTCAGCATATTTCAGCCTTTTGACTCCTTTTTCCCCTCACATTTTCCACTGTTTATTTCAGCAAATCTTATGCCTTGTAATAAAGATTAAGTAGGAGCAGAAACAGATTAGGAAGGAATATAGAAGAAAATTAAAAATGGACAAAATATCATCTTGTGCTAACATTAAGCAGTTTAGCCACACTGCATTTTTTTTTGTGGAATTAACTGATGCAAGAACTTTTCTCGTTCTTCCCCATCACTTTTTCTGCCTATCTCAGGATTGCACCAGGGCTGCCAGGAAGCAGATTTGCCATGTTTGCAGTCCCAAGAGCTGCTCCTGGAGCTGTTGGAGTGWGCCAAAAGCCAGGAATGTTGCCCTGTGGCCTCACACAGAGTAGGTAACTCAAAACAAGCCTTGTCCAAGGTGCAGCTTGCTGTGAGCTCCAGTTTCCGTTCATTTATCCTCATTTCTGGTAGTTTGTGCCATATTAAAAACTTGGCTAGGCTATGTAGCTGACAAAGCTTTCAGAAAGACTGGCTGCTGTACTAAGCCATTACAGAAGAACTTTAGCTAATTGCCTTCATTCTAATATTGATTGGTAAGCCTGACAGTCATCCATATTTGCTAAATGCCTGGTAATAAAATCTTTATATAAATTAATCTCCTTAGAAGAACTTCCCCAAAAGAGGAGTCTTAGAAGAGACCTTTTAGAATTTTCATTGATTGAGTTTCCTTTGCAGCTTCATGCTGCACACATGCTTCTCTGAYCAAAAAGAAATTCAGAAATTCTGTTCAACTGCTAAAAACTACCTCTGGCTTTAGCATGTGTGACATTTAAACTGTGGCAATTTTTATTTCTTTTGTGATTGTATTCTGTTAGCATTTTATTCAGTAAAAACAAGTTGCTTTTTGAAGCTTCTGCACCATATTAGAATTGGAATATTTTGAGTATGTTTCACTGTAAATAACTGAAAGTGTTCTCTGGGGATCTGACTGCTTTGGAAAACCATTGTGCACTTTTAATATTTCAGTATTGTTGTATTTCAGGGTTTTTTTAAAGGGACATAATTGTTTTCAAATAAAGCAACCCTTGTGGAAAGAGAATCCTTAACCTGTGCACTGCAGTAGGATAAGAGTCTAAAGATAATCTGGTGCTTGGGGGGAAAAAGGCAACAAAACCTGTTTGAAGGGCCTTGATAGGCTAAAAATCTGGGCTTTTTCTTGTCATTAATATTTAGAGTATGTTAGAACCATATTATTTCTTATACACATACTTTGCTAATGTTTTTGTGGTGGAAGAGAGCYACCATGATGACAGATTAAAGTCACCTACAGTGTCAACAATGTAGGAATGGATTTCCCCATTTTTGCAACCTTATTTTCATTAGAATATGATGAAAAAGCCAGAGGTTTTGAAACATTTCAACCCTGTAAAATAATAATATGATTACACATACTTTGTAACGGATAAACCTGGGATGCAAAATAAGCAACTACACCTGGCAATAAAGGTAAGAGTTTTCCAGGTGAGAGTTAGTGAGAAATTGCACAGAAATTTCCAKGCTGTTTGGGATTGCTTGTGTGACTGGGCTTAGCTGTGCTGAAATCATGAGTCAGGATGTATTTGTGTAGTTTAGCTGCCATACTGCTGCTGAGAAGCAAAAAAAAAAATTAAAAAAAAATTTAAATGCTTGTTGATGCTTCAAGATTTTGAGTAAAAGGGCCTCCTGATGAAAAGTTTTAATGTTGACTCCACWAGCTGCATGTCTGTTTTCACATCTTTAAGTGAGTCTGCACTGAAATCTCTCCCTCAGGGTGTTAAGGATTTTTAGCACTCGCTGTGTGCATTTTGGTAGAACCTATAGATTGCCCTAATATGTGRTGTAAAAAGATTGAACAAAAGATTRATCTCTGTCATCACGATTGCATGCTGTGGTAACATGGCAATGGTTTGATGTATGGTACTGGAGCAATGTAATGTCATAGAAGATTCCATTATTTAAYAGCCCTTTCAAAAGTAGGTGTTTTAGAAGAATGGAGTCTTATTTAAAAGGCTGAAATATGTGACCAGAGAGCTAAGTAAACAGGATAAATTGCCTCTTGGCACTCGGATAAATAAACCAGTAAGGCCACTAAAGCCACATGAGTCATAGAGCCATAATGAATTTACTTGAAACTTAGGAAAACAGGGATTTGTTTTCTCAGGACCACTGATTCAGTCTCTCACAGACCTCCCTGGCTAAAAGGTTGAATGCCAAAGGGAAAAAAAATCCCACACAGTATTCTAAGCAATATTTGACTCTGATCCAGGGGTCTTCCTGAATCTTGGTGTGTGCTCATAAGCAAACTGTTATGGTGGCAGAAGGTATGGGGAGGCAGTGAGAGATGATGGAAAATGAAAAAAAGGTAGTGCAGCATTATCAGCAGGAAAAACATGAATGTGAATGACCACACAGCCCACGGAAAACACTCACATGGTGCTTAACTGCTCTGAAAAGACACTTTGAGCATCTGTGAATGTACAGCTGATTCAGAAAATGCTACTGAGCAGCATCTATCAAGGGTCTAAAACCCCTGTGTTGCTGCAGGCTCTCCATTTCAGAGGTGTTTACAATATTTCAGGGGTGTTTGCTCATCGCTGTTCCCCCTGCAGTGGCAATGCTGTGCAGAACAGGGCACTGAAAGCTTTTCCTGCAGAGGCTCAGGGTTCCAGAGACACCTCTGCAGTCAGGAGGTGCCTTATGGGGAGGTGCTGCAGACCCCGCAGCTCCTGAACAGGAATACAGATTAACAGAGCTGGCAGAGTTTGTGGAAATGTCAGGTCAGTGTGCATCAGGATTTCAAGCACAAATTTCAAGGCAAATAGGTGCRGACAGACATTGAATGCGTTCCAGACACTGGCTTCTCTCTCAGCTCTTACAAAGCAGAGAACATTTAAAACTTTCTTTTTCTCAGCCTGAGGGCAAACCCATGGGRAAAAGTACCTTCAGATACATTCTGGCAGAATTTAGATTAAATAGGGACATGATCTGGCTCCCCAAATGTAATTAAAAAGCAAAAAGACARTAAGCAAGAGAGAGTTTAATGAAATGTATAAAAAATGCATTATGCCCATGTTTTATAAATGCAAGCCAATATTCTAGCTTCTATTTGTTAGAATACTACCGATTTTTCTTATATTTTTTTCAATTCTATAACTTTTATTTATTCATAATTTCAGTTTTCCTAAARCTTCTATTCTAGCTTCTATTTGTTTGAATACTACTGATTTTTCTTATAATTTTTTCAATTCTATAACTTTTATTTATTCATAATTTCAGTTTTCCTAGAGCTTCTATTTGTTTGAATACTACTGATTTTTCTTTTTTTTTTTCAATTCTATAACTTTTATTTATTAATAATTTCAGTTTTCCTAGAGTACATTCTGGAAAGCTGTGAAGTGTGTGGTGGGTGTTTCAACATTCTGACACTGATGCTAGGAAATAGTGTTTTTATTTAAAACCTAGCATGCAGSCTTCTTCCTGGGAATCACAAATTGCATGTTGGTGTTTCAAAGGGTAAAGAAGCCTCCAAGAAAAGTTGAAAAATAACTCCTGTGGCTGGCCCTGGGAAGCCTGCTGTTTTCCAGGAATGCTGGATTGGTTTGTGTTCTACAGTTCCCTGTTTCCTTACGGTTTTTTGGTTTGTTTYTTTTCCCCACACCTTATGCAACAGCGTCACACGGCTTGGGCTGTGCCTGGAGCTGCTCCAGGGTTACACTCCTGGAAAGCAGCACTTGGGGACACTTTCCAGGAGAACACTGCTGTCTGCAGGAGTTTGTGGGGATTTTGTTCCTGTGGGCACCCAGGGAAGCAGCTCTGTGCAGAATGAGACCTGAGCAAAGGCAGGGATAATTCAAACTGTTGGGAGTTTTGCAAAATGCTTGAGGAGCTCTTCTCCACTTTTTCTGACCAAAGGTACCTGGGGCAGTAAATTCCAGTGCTGAGATCAACTGGGACAGGCCAGTGCAGAGTGGCAGCTGGTGTCGCTGCAAACCCACAGCTCCATGCAGCTGCTCTGCAATGATTTGTGTAGCTTGCTTTGAAATCTCCACAATAAGCTAAGATGTGTTTTTCCCTCTTCCTCTCCTTTCTGCAGTATGCCTCAAACTCTTTTTTAGAGCAGTTTCTTAGGGCAATGCTGGTACAACCTTGTAGGTTTTTTTTTGTTTAATCCAACCAACTATTGACTGTTACTTTTATTCTGGTGTTACAGTTTTTGCAAAGTATATGCTAGAAAAGCCYTGCCAAATGTATAAAGCAGGAAAACAATTCCATACCTTTATTTTATAAAAATAATTTCTTGCTTGAATTCCTGTGTGCTGCTGTGGGATTGTCTTCCACAAACTCCCTTTTCAAAGTTGATTTTTTAGGGGAAAGTKTTTACCTTTCAGTTGCACTGCTATATTGAATGTTTCCCAGGTTTTTTACCACTGTAGGTATGGTGGGATCAAACCAGAAAAATGCTTCTCTATGCTTTTCAGTYTCTTACTGTCATTAGATGTCAGGCTAATGTCTTTATCTGCATATTGAGATTTACATGTAAGATTTTATTTGTAAGCTGTGTCTTTTTAAAAATTGTTCCACTGCAGAAATCATTATTCTTTTAAACTGAAAGAAAATCAGAAATACAGGATAAAGATGTGCAGGGCTTTCTGGTGTGGAGTCAAATTCCTACAGGGCCTGGTGTTCAGAGGCTTCACTGTGAGCTTTGGCACCCTGGTGCACACCTGGAGGGAAGGTGTGGGGTATGACCTCAGGATCTGTCTGGTGGGGTGTTTAGATTGTCACAGCCACATTCATTCAGCTGCTTCTTCAATAGTTTCTGCAGGACTTTGTTTTCTGCTCTAGAAAATAAATCCTGTACTGAATCTTGCTTGATAGGCCTTAATTGGGTTTTTTTCCCTCTCAGGCTTAAATTGGTWCCTGTGGAGCATCTGCACCACCACAAAGAGAAAATCCAGGCTTCCAAGAAGCACTCTRTGTTTGAAGTGTGAGCATTTAAACCCCATGAGAGGCAGACTTGATRCTTTTGATGGATCAGTCCCAGCTTCCATCAGAGTCTGTCTGGAAGGACTTTCTTTGTGTGGCTGCCACCATGTCCTCAGCAGGAGGAGAAGGTCACTTGAGGAGGAGAAGCTGCTCGAGGCCAAGGCCCTCCTGCTTTCCACAGGGCTGTCTGAGGAGAGAGCTGTGGCTGTGGCAGATTGAATGCACATGGGAAAGTGAATTGCTGCCCCACAGACTTGGCTGCCTCAGCTCCCCAAAGTGTGCCACCCACACAATTCTCCATGACCACTACTCCTGTCAATACTCCCATCCTCCTGTGTATTGCTGAAGGCCATTTGCCATTTCCAGAAAACTTACCAATGGCAATGCATTCTCCAAGTTCATGTATTAACTCAGGGTAAGACCACACATCCAAGCAGACTGTAAATCTTCCAGCTTCATCCCCTGAACTGATGAAATAATTCCCATATGGGCCACTGCCTCTGTCATAACAGTCTCAGTTCCTGGTAACTCCAGGAATAAGTAAGGAACAAGTACCCTTAGGTATTTGACAGATAATCTAGACACCTCCCCCAGGGTTGGCAGACAGCTCCTCCCTGCAATAATTAGCAAATCATGTTTCTAATCCCATCTCCAGTAAATTGATTCCTGTTTTCCTCCTCTGAAAGAAAGAAAAAAATAGGTATACATTTTATAATAATATAATTATCTCTACCTATATGAAAACAACCTGCAGTTTGGAAAAGGAAAAGAACCTTTTCCCTTTCTAAGAATGTGACAAGACTGGCTTATCAATACTCCAGTAAACTCCTGCTCTTGCCTTTAATCACACAAATAATTATATGTGTGTGTGTTTAAATGGAGATGCTTATATACAGGTCTATATATGTACCTTCAAACCAAAAAAACAACCAACAAAGATCTTTTGGAAGAGCCCACAATAGCAAGTAACCAGATAAAATAGAGGTAAGAGGTGCAGTCTTTCTTGATGCCCCATTAATGCTGCAATATACCAGCTTATACACCCTAATGATTTATATACATGTACACTTATATACTTCTGATACATAGTTTATGGCAACTTTGCTTTGTGGACATGGAAAGAGTAGAAAAAATTAGAAATATTTTTATTTACTCTAGCATTTTCAGTGAAGAATAAAGGGGAGTTTCAAGGAAAGGGGTCAAGGAGGCAAAGTTCTTGCTAAACTGAAAGATGTYGGCTTGCTACAGGTAGAGACGGTGTGATAGATGTGTGACATGCTGTTATTCTGAACTGGCCACAGCAGCCTTATGTAAAAAAAGATTACACATCAGGGAGTTCCAGTGAAAGGGCAGTTTTGTCAGAATCAGCACCGCATTCTGAAAAGGTTTTGCTGGAAGGCAAGTCAGTGCATTTCACCACTGAAAGCAAAGCTAGCTCTAATTATGTGCAGGAGGTGTTCCCTGTGTGTGTGTTCTCAGATATAGACATCCTAGTGCTTGGGTTTTATTAGACAAATCGTTAGCRTTAGAAGGAGGTACTTGCTAATTTTCTCTCATACTCAAGTCATCCTGAGAGTCTGATGTTCCAARGAGCCTGTGCTGTGGTGAAGCAGGGCTGTGCCACAGGGAAGGGAACGCACTCTGCATGTGACTGACTTGTAAATTTGCCAGAACCAGCTTCCAAGTGTACTGTGCTGWAAGTCCCAGACCTCCTTAACTAAGGTTGTTCTTTCTCATTCACACAGAGCTGCCAGTAAAAGGACAGAGTAACAGAGCAAACAAAAGGGGGGAAGTGGTGTTTTAGGAAAATAATATGATTAATATGTTATTCTTTCTTCAAACATATACGGAACAGCATTGTCCAAAGCCACCATACCAAGGGTTAAAAATTGTTCAGAAGGCTTTTTTTTTTTTTTTAAATCTAAGGTCATGAATATAATCTTAATTTTATCCTTTAACAATGCATTTGAACTAGCCACAGAAGTATGTAGATATTTGCAACCAGCATTTTCAAGGAAAAAAAAAGCCCAAACCATTAAAAGCAATGGAAAAGTTCCTTGGTGTTTTTTTCTGTTGAGCTGAATTACTTTGCTCTGAGTTGATGTTTTAGCTATCTTTAGCTATCTATTTAGCAAATTCAAACAAAGTTAATTTCGTTAACACTTCCAGGCTGCAAATTTTTTGCTCAGATATTGGAGAGCTTTTTTACTTCTCATGGTATCTGCACTCAGCTATGAGTAAAGCTTTCAATGYGGTCACTGGTAATCTGACCTCCTTTCACATGACATGACCACAAACTGAACTCTGCAGTGAAGATTTGACTTCTTTGTTCATCCCTGATCTGAAATGATACCAAGTTTCCGTTGTTTCTGGAAAAGCTCAAATCCCAGCTAAACTCCCTCRTGCTTAGTGGTTTTGATCTAAGTCAGAACAAGCAGTTTGCAAATCTCAGGCTGCTCTGCTAGGAAAACCTTGACAAGTGCCTGCTTCATTTCACTTACCAAAATCCTAGGTTAATTTTGGCACAAGCTTTTGGCACACYAGGGGAGTCAGATCAGGCCTGTCCCATTTCTGTGCTCTTTTAGCAGCTTGGCAGAGAGAGAAGCTCATGCTGAATTGGTCATCATTCCCTCTCTGGCCATGCCACAACAGCAGTGGTTTGTTATTTTTTGGGATGTCCCATCCTCCCCATGCATACAGCRAGGGCTGAAGGGAGCTGCCCACAGAAACCCTTCCAAAGCACAGGGTGCCACAGGCTCCATGCCCTCAAAAACTGAAATAACCATGTCTGAGCCAGGCAGGAAGGGTCTCCTCCACCTCCCTGTGGTGTCCCCCGGGGAGCAGCAGTGACATCCTGTGGCTCAGGARGGGACACTGGGGAGCAGAGATGTTCTGGGTCATCCGGGTTTGCTGATGCTGCAGTGATGGCTTTCCAGTTGGTTGATTTGGCATCTGGGATAGGGATTTTTTTTGTTTGTTTTAACAGATGAGGAAAGGATCTTCCCATGGGATTAGGAGGGAAGCAGTSTGAAGGGAGGGGAGTTGGGCAGGAATGCTTCCTGTACAGGAAGGGAGGACAGAAATGAAGAAAGATGAGAGTTGGAGAAGACAACCAGGAAGAGTTCTGGGAAAAATGGCATTGCCTCTAATCTATAGATCTCACTAGGGCTATAAACAAGATAATTCAAACCACTTGTTATTAAACAAGGAACTTTAAATCCCTTTAAAGACGACAGCTTATGAAGCTAGAAAAAAAATAAAATGAAAGAAAAAAAGTCATAATAAGATATTTCATGATTTTATGCCATTTTAAAATACTTGCTCTTCCTGTAATTATTTCATTGGAGATTGAACAGGAATTAATAAGAAATACTCCTTTAAGGAGAGTCTGGTATGCAATTCTGGTTCTTTCAAGACACTGAAATATCTGTAGGCCACTTGGTCCTACTACTTTAAAGTGTGGGTGTCAAATCCCTGCAACATGTGAGCAGAGTGCTGCTTATTTTCACACTGAAATGCTCTTGCAGGCTCAGTRGGCAGCGGGGAGAGGAGTGGAAGGAGCAGTTGTCAGTCCTGCTGGCTGAATCCTAAAGGGAGCAAGGATCTTCACTGCAGCCGTKTGTGTTGATTGCTCTGGCTGGATTGCCCGTTCAATCCCCTGCTGTACATCCCTGCAGCACAGCACATCACATCACACAGCTGCACTCTTACTCAGCCACAGGGGTCACACATTCACAGAGCCCCTGTCCCAGCAGGAGCCTGCAGTGCTCCAGAGCAGCCCTTCTAAAGGATTGCCTGCTGAAATCCTCACCATGACCCAGTCCATTTTATTCCCATCACTTGCACATGGCTCTTGTTGTGTGTTTTTTTTTTTCCTTTGTTGCGGCATTCTGTGTCAAGGTGACATTGCACCAAATTAGCACATCAATTGGCAAAAAATGTACTGATGTGCTGATTAGCCTCTTCTCTTTGGGTGTTAGTTGATTTTTGTTTTATTGATGTCCTTGGGGAGAACCCAGTGTGGTTTTTCTCACACTGCTTTGGATCTAAAACTAATATTGCCGCAGATTATTAAATTATCTGGGTGCATCTGCTGCTTTCATCTGTTAAGAGAGAGTGCAACTTCATCCTTTTCTTCTTTATAAGTTACATGATGTGGCTCACTGATAATTTTCTAATCTGGAAGAGTCCTTGTCTTACAAACCTGAGACATCTGAGAATTTACTATCATCAAAACTGCATTTAAAGATACCCCTTTAAGATGTGACCTCACTTAGATATCCTTAGTATGTAGATTGATTTTTTTTCCTATGTTTTCAAAATGGGACTCAATGGGAATTCAGTATCCAAATTCCATAGAGATTCAGTGGAAAATATCAGGTTGTGCAACCAAGTTTAGACAGGGCAGTGGAGAGACAGAGGTGCAACTCAGAGGTCTGCAGGGAGGACCTGAGTATTTCTGGGTACTTTGAGCCATTCGAGCCCTTCCAGTCCTTGCCAGATCCCTGGATTTGATTTGGCTCCTTCAAGGATGGGTTGGTGCAGCCTCCTGCCATGCTCAGGGCTTTCCCTGGGTGCTCTGGGCTCCTCTCCCAGCTGACTGCAGGCACACAGCCCATGCCAGGAACTTGAGGAAATGCTTCCAATGAGGTGGTTGGGCCATCTTGTTCCATGTCTGGAYACAGGGAATTGAATCCCGAATAGGATCCTTTGATTTGTGGAAAACCTTTTAGGGTCATTCTTGAAGATTCAGGATTTGTAGGCTCCCCTAAACCTGCTGGAGGTGATATCAAGTGCTTCCCCACTTGGGAAACAAAAAAAAAAGGAGTTCCTATGTAAAAAATGCAGCTGGGATTAGATAAAGATGGAAACATCAATTTTTGATTTTGAGGGAAAGCTTTTGAAAACAGGGCATCTGCAATAAGAATTCTTCTGAAATTCAGCCTTACCCCGTGACATGGTGCCAAGTGTTGGGTTTTCCTGATGGTATCAAAGGAGGTATTATTAATTWATTWATTTATTTATTTGTTTGTTTTTAATCCATGCTGAGGAAAGTGTCTTTTCCATCTATTTTGGTAAATGGTTGATTTCCTCTCTGCCTTGAGGCAGAGATGGAGTATTATGCTGCAAATCAAATTACTGAAGTGTAATTGAAAAACCAGCACTGCCACTCATCTATACCTCTCACTAGAACTGTAAACAAGATAATTAAAACTGCCTCGCTATTAAACAAGAAATTAAAAAAAAATAATAAAAGCAACGACTCATGGAGTTAAAAAGAAAAAGAAAAGAAGTGTAATAATAAAATWGTTATGCTTAGAGATACTTTACCACGGTTTTCTTGATCTGGAGATCTGTAGAAGAGAACTCCCCCATGATATATGATAATTTCCAATCTTTTCTCAAATAATCATTACCACAGCCTTCAAGCAATTCTGTCTTCCCTATATATTGTGAATCTCTCAGGGTAAACTATTCTCTTAATGAACCTATCGTWCTGCTTTATATCAATATATCACTCACAGCCATGGTTCCACCTGTATCTGACATAGCCATTAAATAATAATTTTGTAGAGGTTCTATTTATTTTCCATATCTCTTGTTTCCCACTTAGCTTGAATCAGAATACTTCACCTGAGCTGTCCCAATAATCCACTTTCAAGTTGCTGTCACTGCAATATTTTAKGTGAGTGACTCTGTGAGCCAGGGAACACATACTGAAAGAAACCCAGGCAGAAAACATGAGCAGTGATGAGTGATATCCAGAGAGTACCACAAAACAGAAAATGTAAAAAAAAAATGTAAGTAAATACAATTATTGCGGTCTTACAGTTCCATCTGCTTTCAACTTAAGTATTGTAAATAAATGCAGTGATGAATAAAATTACAAGTGAGATAATAAATACAGTTATTCCAAGGACATTTATGTTCCCATGCTTCTGGGAAACTAGTCTGTACTTGTTATGGCAATTTTATAAGCTATCTTATAACTAAAACAGGAACTCTGCATAATTGTGTATTCAAATATGTCAGTAAAAGTATGCTATTAAATTAAATCCTCTAGGATTATCTTAATTGCATTTTGTAATTTCTTATGACATTTCTGTAGAATCTTMTTATTCTTTTAATAAAACCACAGAAAGTTCCCATAGGGGATCAGTTCTAGAAAAACTCCACAGCGTTGCAGAGATTACCACAGACAATAACAGCCATCCTAAACAATCTTCCATCTTCATCCAGATCTCTATTTAGAGATTGAATACTTTGAGACATTTTAGACAGCTATGAAGAAATCTGCAGTTTATGGGTCATGGTTTCTCTTTTTTTCTGGTCTCATGGTTCAATTCAAATAATTTATTTTCCGATTTTCTCTTGCCTCTTCAAAATTTTGTTCATGAAAATCATTAAGCTAATTCCTTATGAAAGCAATGACTTCTTCCAGAAGACTCCTTACTAAACAAATGAACACAGCCCAGTTTTCTTTTGGAGTARCAGTTTTCTGTGTTGTTCAAGAATTAAGTGATGTTGATCAGGGGAGGGAAAGGAGAAAAGTTATAAAATGCAGAGATTTCTAAGCACCATGGGAAAAGAGGGTGCTGAAATTCTAATAAAAGACAGGAACTGGGATCTAGGACAAAATTTTGTTGGATACTACTACAGGACAAGAACAAAACCCTGATAAAATAATTAGAGGTTGGCCAGTCAGTGCAACTCCRAATGAATGTGTAGAAAGCAGATTATCTTCTCACATCCAGGAGATGATAGAAAATCCAAACCAGTCCAGTCAAAGCAAATTGAGAACACAGCACAAAACATATCACATGTCATGTTGTCACAGCATACACAAACCAGAGCAGTGGTCACCCTCTGCAGGAAGTGTGTGGTGGCTYGGAAGTGCCACAAGAGAGATCACTGCACTGGCAGATGGGTGACAAGAGCACTTTTAGTTTAGGAAGGGTGACAGGATGCCAAAGCGGCCAAGATTTTGAGATCTGTCTGCACTCTTGTTCAAAGCAAACAGACCCAAAAAAATCAGATTTGTTTGTATAATATCTGGAACAAGGTCACATATGAACYAGAGGAAATTCAAAAGAAAGCAGATAAAAATAAAAAGATCTGAACATAGCCTTTGCCAGCCCTCTTTGACTTTGAAAGAGAGCATATGTGTATTTTCCCTACTCTCAGTTAAGAAACTCTCTATTGCAAGAAATTTGACATAATTCCCTCGGGGAAAAAGTTTCTTCCTATTCCCCCTGAGGCCCTGCCATGGCTCAGTGTCCTGCCTTTGCCCCAGCTCTGGGCTTGCTCTCTGCTCTGATCCCTCCCTGTGGCCAGTGGCACCAAGCAGGCAGCACCCACCTCCCCACTGTGGAGGGAGCAGGACCCCTGGAGCCAGGGAATCTGCAGGGATCAATGGACATGAGCTCCAGGCATGGTGGAGTTCTTATTCCAGCAAAAAATGGGAATTTTCCTCATTTTAAACTGAACAGAGATTTGCAACCTGAAGCGCTGTCGGTGATGCGAGGAATAATGAAATTAAAAGGATGAGAAGAGTCAGAAAGTCATCGGATGCAGAAGGGGTTGGTGCAATGGAACAGAAGGACTGGGGGCTCTAAGTGAGCATTGGACATCTGGGAAAAAAACCTTGTAAAAAGATTGCTTTTTAGCCACAGGCMTGGAAATTTCAAATTGAATACAAGGATATGAGATATCTGATGCCTGAAGAAACATTCTTCCCTATTTACTGATTTGAGGAGTGAGAAACTAGACATCTCAAGTTTATGATGAAAAATATAAACCTGTCTAGACTCCAAACTGGAGTCCCAGTTCCAATTTCTGGAACCCCTGTGAAGGACAAGATGCAGTACAATGGATTGAATTTATTAGACTAGTCACAGTCATTAGACTACAATATTAGTCCTTAGCAATCCTAGATGGATTTTTTGCCAACAACAGTATTGATTCTGAGAAAAATGTGATTAAATTGCCATTTAAGGGTCATTTAAGGATTGGGATATATAATAGATGGCTTACATTGGCCCTAAATAAACAGCAAACRTCAAGGAAATTATTAAGGCTTTTGCTTGTGCCAAAGATTATAAAAAAATCTCTAAGGAGACCATGTCAGTACAGTTCCTTGGAATAAGTACAGATAAGCTTAGGCTGGGGTGGGGGAGGGGGAGGAAAGAGAAGAAAAGAGGTATTTGGCTTAATCTCAGACAGTAAGAATATATTTTCAAGACCTTCTTTAATCAAATCCACTTTTGCTATATACAGTGTATTTAAATGAGTGTCTGGCAGACAGCAGCAGTTTAGTGAACAAGTTCACAATTTTCTGTGTAGCATGGGGTAAATTCTTAGYATTTCTATCTCCAATCTAGCAGGTTGGTAAGGAAAAGGTGTTCAAATAATTGCTTACCAAAATAAAAAGAAGGCAACAAGGAAACATGAATATTTTGGTTAGCACTGGGTCACAATGTCAGCACTATTGAAACATTCTGCACAATCCCCAGGGAGTGCAGTAGTGAGAGGCAGATCCAGCAGAGGAAAACACAAGAGGCTGAGGTCCAGGAGCCTCTATTTTATGCAAATTGTATCTGTGCCAGCCTGGTGGGGACCAGCTGCTAACCCAAATATTCATGGGATGAGGTACCTGCGACATGCTGCTAACCCAATACTCATGGGATGTGGTACCTGGGACACGCTGCTAACCCAAATATTCATGGGATGAGGTACCTGCGACATGCTGATAACCCAAATACTCATGGGATGTGGTACCTGGGATACGCTGCTAACCCAAATATTCATGGGATGTGGTACCTGTGACGCTGCTAACCCAAATATTCACGGGATGAGGTACCTGCGACATGCTGCTAACCCAATATTCATGGGATGTGGTACCTGGGATACGCTGCTAACCAAATATTCACGGGATGTGGTACCTGTGACACACTGCTACCCCAAATATTCACGGGATGTGGTACCTGTGACGCTGGTAACCAAATATTCCTGGGATGTTTGGCAAGAACCAGGTCATCTGTGTGGGGTCTGGGCCTTTGGAGTGGCGCTGGAAAGGAGCAGGAAGAAGCCTCTTTTTTTTAAGAGCTTTCATGCTCCTCTCCCCTTRTCTGGGCTGTCCTTGTCCCAGATGGTTCTATCCCCTTTCTCCCTCACCCCCCAAACTTTCTGCAGCTCTCCAGGCACCAGTCATTTCCTCAAAGCCTTCAGCCTTGCACCTTGTTCAAGGGTGACTTTTTAAAGCTATTCACCTCTTTTAAATMGGGCAGATGAGAAGGATATAGCATTTAGACCAATTTTCTTATTTTCTTTCTGGGAATAAAAACTGTACGATCACCCACAGTGCAAAATCAAACAGCTTAATGATTTCCCTGGCTGAATAACCTTGAATCATTTTTTTAATATGACSGGTTGATGCATTGCACATCCCTCTGTCCAAATGGAAAACAACATAGTCAGAGGCCAGATTTGCAGCTGATTTAAACTGGCGTGGTTTAGTTTTATTCAACTCAGTTTGAATAGTGTTTAGCTATGCATCTAGAACTTCATATCTCTCCACCCTGCTTCCTGCTATCAAAACATTGACCTCAAAAGAAAACATATAGATATATAATTCWATATTTTCCAGTTAGYAGACGAAATTAGATTAAGGTGAGACCATGTGACTTTCAATTCTATCATAATTTCACTAAAATAGATTATTTTAATAATAGTTCACAGATTATTTAATAATAATATTTAAAGCACATACAATTAATTAATGCAAAACATGCCAAGAAATCTAATTCTCAGATTTTTTAACAAGATCTCTGCAGCTGGGCAAACCAAGGAATATAACTTTATCATGTTGTAGTAAATTCTACACTCCTACTAATTTGCTTAGTGAAAATCTAGAGAAAGTGTTGCATGAGRGTTGGAGGAGAGGGTTGTGCCATTGGTGTAACTGCTTGCTGGATCATCTGYATCCAAAGTACTGTGCAGTTTCCTCCTCCTTCTCAGGGAGGTGCTGATGCTTCAAAGAAGGATCAGACAGAATTAGATCATTATATTTTGTCAGGAGGGAGTTCTGTCCCTTTCAAGTGTCCAGAAACACTTATATCTGTATAAAATTAGGATCTGCTTCTTGTAACATAAGTTTATGCCTTTCCAGTTCTTATTTTCTATTTCACTCTTGAACTGTCTCTTTGTGGCATCAAAATCAGCACCCAGCTGCATGTTAAGATGACAGGGGCTGGGTAAGGAGTGGGACCACTAGGACTGGAGGATGGATTCCAAATTGTAGTGAAGGAAAAAAAGAAACCTTAGAAGAACTTCCCCTCTTATTTTTACAAACCTTTATAGGCTATGTTAGGGTGTCCCATGAAGTATGAGCCCTAGGAGTCATGCATGCAGAAAGAGGAGGGAAATAAAAAACTGGTTTACTGACTGCAGCTTCATTTTTGTTGGGGATTTTTTTTTTCCTTTCCCTGCAGAACAGCCCACAGAAAATGAAAACAGTGTTTATGTGTTCAGCTGCAAAAAAATTATCATTATTTGCCATGAGAAGGTCAATGTGTCCTGGASAGAAACTAGGAGAGCAAAGATTGTGCTGTCCTCCTTTCCCACCACCATGGGAAAGCTGTCATCACCAGCCTGGCTTTGTTCTTTCCCAGGCTCTGATCCAGGGTGGATACCCTCACATCCATCTCGGGTAATACCAACCTCTCAGTGAACATCACACAGTCCAGGTTCCCCTTTCAACCACGCCCACTTAGGAAAAAGTCACGATAAAGCCACGTGGATTTTCTTGTCCGTGTCAGTACTTTAGGGTCATTACATAAGCTGGCACCAATGTCTTGGCTTTCTAGTCTGTGAGAATTGTGGTGACCATCTGTAAGATCTGGATTTTGCAGCTGTATTCAATAAGACAGTGTTGGACCAAATCTTGGAAAAAAGTGCTTAATGCCAAACTGTCTATCACTGTCAATTTGGCTGTGCTTTAAACTTGCAAATATAAATKTCCCTGAGCAGTTGGGAAASAGTAATAAAGTCGAATGTCTCATTAAGCAATACATGCTTCAGCCTAATGAACCTATCACTCAGGAGATAAAGGATGAAGCATAATTAATGACACGTGATAGCAAGGAGATTGTCTGGAGCACACTGACCTGTCTTTCAACTTTAACTCTTAGAAGAGGTTGCTTTACATGAAAGGGACAAGTTCATCCAAACCAGCAGTGCCAAATAAACCAGATTAGGACAGTGGTGTCATGCAGATAGCAATTTTCTCTAAGCTGGCCTTCCATAAGTTTGCTAGACAAGAGAGGGYTTCTAATTTACTTTATGAGGCAGATAGGGCAACTGCAAACAAAATCAAATGCAGCAAGTAAGTGCCTTCAAATAATTCAGGTGTAAATCAGTTCTTGAGTCCCTAAGGAAAAAACAGCATATAAGGAACAAATCTTGTAAGTAGTCTTACTCAACATTGATGAAAGTTAAGGCTGTCAAATGCCTACAGAAAGYTGGGAATGAGGCTGATCCTAAATTATTCAATACCAATCAGACTTTGCCTRTTGACTTTTTGGCCTCGTATTTGGATGCAGCAGTTTTTGCCTTCTGATGGTAAAAGCTAGAGCTATCAATYCTAACATTAAAGCATCATCTAGTAAAACTCATTGGGGAAAAGAAAACTGAGTGAAATGCTCTTAGTTACTGTAAAAATTTGTGTTGGCAAATATTTGCTATTGTACCACTGAAGTTGTAAATCTTACTTAAAATATGAGGGAAATTAATATTGGTAGTTGAGAGCATAAAAGCTAATGCAATACTGACACTTTTATTTCCTTTCAATTGGTGTTTAAATCATATATCATGTCTTTTGAAAGTACCATTGTTACTGAAACTTAATTAGCAAGATTAGCCTATAGTCTAATGGTAAAAAATAATAAACAAATTCAAAGTAATTAATCTTTCCTATTACTTAAACCTCATATTCATGTTATAGAACTGTTATAAAATGTTTGATTTTTGGAAATTTAAACAAAGCAACCAGGCTAGCTTTTAAAAAATTGAAATATAAACTGTCCCAGGAAGAACTACAGTTTACATTAACCTGTGCCTGTGCATTGTTTAGGTTGCTCCAAAACATGCAGCTTGAGGTGCAGTTCTGATGTTTTTACAGCTTCATTTAACAACAAAGGTCAAACAAAAAAAATATTTGTAAAACATTTTGAGATAGATGACAGATAGATTAGATAAATGATAGACAGATGGTAGATAAATAGGTAGATAGATAGATAGATAGATAGATAGATAGATAGATAGATAGATAGATAGATAGAAAGATAGATTCAAATATGCAACTAGTGGAGAGCGTTTCTAACTGAGCCAAAACCAAACCTGGCATTAAGGACAGCAAAATTTGCAGTACAGGCATTCTGACTAATGAAGATGAAGAAATCTGAATGAAGAAATCTGTCACTATTCTGCAGTTTTCTCATGACAATCCTGATACCCCTGGAAGTTTGATTCTAACCAGAGCCCAGCAACTCCTCCAAGCCATCCCGTGATTCCCTCTCCCTTGTGAGATCTGCAGCCCGCTGATTTAAGGAGAGGTTTGCTGGGGCTTTGCTAAGTTCTAGCTGCCTCTCCCCTGCCCACGTTCCCCCTTCAGGCGTGTGTAGCCCAAAGCACCCTCCCGGGCAAGGACGTGCCGGAGAAGCAGGAACAATCTGTGCGGAGCATCTGTTTGGGAGCCTTCCTAGAGGCGCATCCCTGCCGGCTGCTGATGGAAATCATCTGCAGGAATGCGGAGGGCGTGAGTCATGTGACCTCTTGGGGCTTCATTACTGAGAAGCAAATTGCCTGRGTCCTCTGCCTCGCCAGATGCTTTTCCAAACAACTGGCAAAACGTGAACACAAGAGGCGCCTCTCAAACACCCACGTAGGAACGAGCAGCYTCTGCTCCAAATGTGTGTCTCTAATTTGTGTGGATCCAAATGATGGCCCACTTATGAACGTCTGTGAACAGGAAACGCTGAAAAAGAGTGAAYATCTATGTTTCTGCACAGCAGAAAAGCAGGTAGTACAAAGGGGATATTTACAGTTTTCAAACTAGAGCACAGGTATGGGATATAGTTGGTAGASACAGTAGCTTTAATAAATCTTGTGGAGGAAGCCAGCCTGACTGTCTGCAGTGGAATTTACCCCGACAGTGTGGTTATATACAAGCACGCTTGGTTTTTAAAATAAGTGAAAACTGATGGCTTGAGATAACATCAGCAGCACTTTATGTGCCAGCATTGTACAAAAAAACCTTCCAAACCTGGTACAAGATTTATATAACCATGATTAACACATTCATCCAATGCAGGACAAAATGAAGCCCTGACAAATTCTGGGTTGCCCTTTCTGTCCACAGCCTGTGGCTAAGTACATAGGCATTGYTTTTGCTACATTAATGCTAACAAAAAAACTATGATTATCTTGCATAGCTGTGCTCCTGCGTTTAGAAGAAGGATGTTTTAGCTCCTCGTGAGTAAACACAACTTTCTGGTAAAGCAGGGACAGTCTTTTTTCAGATGTCAATATGAACAGCATCACAAAGAGATTGTGTTTTTCTGCAGTTACCGCACAGCTGAGATGTATTTCCTGCAGTAATGTGTGAATACATTTCATCTGTCTCTGTTGCARGACTTTTCTGAAGCAACATCACCACAGATGAGCACAGTACCTATTTTCCCTGGCTCTTTCCTAAGGTCCTCCATATTGACACAAAAACACATGTATTAGACTAAGGGAATTTCTGTGGTTTGCTGCCAGGGTGAATATAGCAGCCTGATGACTATCCAAGAACATTAAAAATTAAGAGCTTAGAAAAGTCTTTTGTATAGCAATAGTTGAGATACCACAGCATTTCCTGTTTCTAATGCAAGGGGACTGTGTGTAAGCTGCTGGCAAACATTCTTTTTGYACTGGGAGCCTCTGTATTATGTCTGGATTTTGAACTAAGTTCTTCCATGCTTTAGCACAAACACGTGACGTGTGACCATAAAGCAAACACGTCAGTAGTTTACAATTTGTGGGCTACACAACATGATTATAAAGCATGTGATGAGGCTGGTACCCTGTCAGATAGATGAAAGTTAAAAATTAGTGTGAGGAGTGACTCTGGAAGGGACRGGCTAGAGGTCAGGCTGGAGGAAGAAGAAGAAATGCCTGCAGGAACCCCAGGGCAGGGGGCAGATAGGCAGAAGCTTCTCTTTTTTTGCAAAGTGCTGGAAGACACACTGAAAGAAAAGCAGAGAACACAGAAGCTGGAGTGTAGCCCAGGCTGATTCCCAGATCCTCAAGGACTCTAAAATAAACAGACAATATCTGGAGTGTAGACACATCCAGCCAGTTGAGGGAAGTCATTACTCCTTTCCATGTGGCACTGGTGGAGTCATATCACAAGTCCCATTTGGGACATCCCAGGGCAAGAGGGATGCTGACAAATGGTGGGGATCCAGCAGAGGTCCACCAAGATGGTTTTGACTGGATCAGGTTCATGTACAGAGGGGCTGAGGGAGATGGGTTTGCTCAGCACAGAGAGCAGAAGGCAAAGAACATTTCATTGCTGCCTTCAGCTCCCTTGGGGGCGGATGTTACATGGAGGACAGAGCCAGACTCTTCTCAGAGATGCAAAGCCAAGGAATKAGCTGAAAATTCACAAATTGCAGTTAGGGAAGCAATTTGTGACTTTAAACACTTCCTGTGCCATACTTACCAGTGGGTAAGTGGGCAACAAGCCTCACTACCCACGGTAACCAAGGGGTAAATGTCTCAGCAGGTGGGGTAAGCTTTGCATGGGTCCCAGGCTCAGGGAGGAGGAATGAGGAGTAAAGCACTTAAAACTTGCCATATTTTTGGTGTGTTATCTTATTTTATACATGAGAAATAAAACACTCTTATCTTCAACTTGCAAAGTTAAACACCACCTGGTTCTGTTTGTGGTTATGTTTTTAGTGGGGATTAGGTAGCTTTGAGGGGATGATCACCAGCTCCAGTTTGTCAAAAATTAAGAAAAAAAGGTTCAAATTTGTAATAATCAGGTAATCAGAGTATTTGTACTGCAGGTTGTTTATTGCAGTATTTCTGTGTTTGCAGATGCAAAGCTCAAATAGAGCCTTGGCTCTGCTTTGGMCACAAGTGCAGATGTTAAAATTGTCTGTAGGCAATTTCTAATGTGGCAAAAAAAATGCTATCGATAAATGTACACATCTATTTCACTGGTATCTAGGCTATTGTTTATAAACAAATAGACAGATAATAGTATGAGAATTTTCATGTTTATAATTGGGCCCTGCAGATAATTTCTTAAGGAAAAAATCCAGAAGGATGTGCAATAAGCCTGTTCCATTTTATTTCTCAGTCAGTTTTCATCTGGGCTATTTGTTTGTTTATCTGATTTTCCCCTCAACTGTACTTTCTGGAAAATACTCATGAGATGGATGTTCTGAATGCTTTTGTTTAGCCAAAGTAATTCTTCTGCTTAATTAATTCCTCTTTTAATGAAAGAAGAAGATTTTAAATTTACATGTTCCCATTTGTAAAATAGGGTAGTGTTTACTATCTTCAGCTGTAGTGTCCCATCTTGTGAACTGCAGCCACTTCCAGTTTAGTCTTTTTTTACTGGCACAGCTCACACCAGCCCCATTTGGAGGACTAAGGCAAGTGGGTTTGGCTTAGGGGGCAGTTTGGAAGCACTTTCTTAAGTTTTGAGGGTTTTCCATTGCAGACTAGAATAAACCAAAGGCCTGTCCACATGCATGCACGCTCCTCATATGAGTGAGGGATGATAAAAGGTCTATTTCTCTTTTGTAGAGCTGAATTAGGTTCCCAAAAGGGAACTGTGGGTTTTATCCTTGTGCTAAATGTAGTGACTCTATGGTCTTAAGTCTGTGGCTTTAATGAAACTTTCTTAAAAGCTTTAATTAATTTTATTTAAGCTACATGAGGACATATAGCTGTAAGCATTGTTGGTCAGGAAAATCTTTTCCTCAAAATTTGATAAAAGCATAAGGAACTGTTTTTGTGAGAAGTTGCATATATTCACAATAGCAATTATTTCTGTCAACCACAGCTAAGGAAAATATGGTATCTATTTTCTGAAAGACATTAACAGGCAAAGCTATTATTTTCTGCTTCAACATCCAACAGTGCTTGGATACGTTAATGGTTTGTATTGAATGCAGATCTTTTAATTCCAGATCCTTTTGGCTTCCACAGAAAACTGGCAAAGGGAGTAAATATAAAACACTTTTCTGGCCACTAAAGCTTTTCATGAGTAGAAATGCATAAACATGCAACTTACTTTTGATAGAATTCCTCCCTAAACATTTCAGCCTCATAKAAGAGGGTCAGTCCCTATGGAAAATGGGCACGAATTTGAACCAACAAACCCCATAATTGTCATGATGTGTAGGAGGCCAGATCCAGCAATGGGAAAGATGAGGTGCTTTGTGCCAGCCTGGATTGCTGGGACCAAATGCAACAACTGATAAGAAGAAAATGCTCCTCATCACCAGAATCCTGCATATAAAGCAGCTTCTACTAAAATTGCTTTAAGGGACACAATTCAGACCACCTTCTAGAAACGACATATATTGAAAGCTCAGGATCTACATGGATTCCTTTTACAAAACATCCTGAAACAGTGAATTTAACCTCTTTCTTTCCCATCTATGCTTTACTTAATTTGCATTTTAAGTTGATGCATTGAATTTAACAGATATAAAAATTCAGTCTATTAACGGTATTTTACTAACAAATTGGACACTTCAGCTTTATTCTTTAACTGAAAAAAAAAATCAAAAACAACCAAAAACCCTCAAAAAATCCAAACCTGCCATCTGGGATGATTATTATTGTTTATAAAACWTAAGTAGTTTAGTGCAGTAAAAGCCAATTAGATACTTCTTTTGTTTAAATCTTGTCCTAGAGCTGAGAGAAGTCTTGGCTACAAACTCAAACCTCCAAATCAGAATCCTCTTCATCTGATTTCATTTATGTGTAGGGGATTTCAATAGGGATGAAAAAACCTCCACGTTCATGTTCCATTCATGACAAAATCCACATGTTCATCTCCAGTTTGTTGCTTTGTTAAGAGCGCAAAGATATTTGAATAATAAACTCTAAAGATGTAAAATGGACAATCCAACCACCACTTATATCCTGTGGTAGGGCAGGACACTGGGATTTGTTTACCTTTGGTTTTGAAAAGTAGCATTTCTTTAATCCCATGCATCACTTGTGTTTAAATCACACTGCAAAACCCTGGCGCATGCAAATACAGTTACCGGCCTCCCCACAGTGTTTTAGTCAGAGAAGAGATTAAGAGGCAAAACTGGATTAAGGTGACAGCTGGACCAGGGAGGGCACTCGTAGGACCTGCTCAGCCACTAAGGTKACAGAAAAGGACTGATTTTCCTCCCCATTTCAGACTGAATGCTGTTACATATCAGTGATATGCAGCAGCAAAATCAAAAGACAGAAAATCACGTTAGGAAAGAAGGATCTGTGGACACAACTGTGTCCTCTGATGACTATGGAAATATTCCATGGTTTATGGGTAATCAAAAGCTTTAAAGAGGGAAGAAGATCTTCATGGGATTTTTTTTTTAAAGCCAGAATTACAAGCTGACCTGGGGGAGTTTTCTTTGTGGGAATTGGTGAACATGGGATTCACTGGCTGCATCAGTRAACAGGTTGCTGAATGCTTGAGTGTGTGACAAATAATGTGTGATAAAGTCATCCAGTTCCCCAGATAATCTGTGCCAACCCTGATGAACAATAGTACAAGAAAAGAACAATAGCTGGCATGCTTATAGGAAATTTGGCTTATTGCTACTCCTAACTCTGTTATGTGTGACAAAGAYTTTATATTTTTGAGCTACAAAAGTAAGGCTTAAAAGTGCAACTCCCTTAAAGGCTGGAAGCACAGGAAGATGGTGGCACTGGCCAGTGTGAAAGATGGAGCCTGACCTTGCAGAGCTGTCAGTGCCCCAGGGCCGGGCATCTGTTCCTGGTGCCCACAGACATGGTGTGGGTATTCACCTGCTCACTGGGACTGCCAGTCCGAGCCACACTGAAGTTGCCTGAGTTTCCAGGTCCCCTGTGTAGCAGTCAGATGGCCTGCTCTCACCTATGAAACTTGTGCACATTTTTCTTCTTGATCTGAAGTTTTCAATTGCCCAGTTTAACCTCATGTATCTTCTTGGCCAGCTCTGAGGTCTCATGGGATGGAGTGATCMCTGCACTGATCCTGAGTTTGTTTTGTATCCTGCTTTTCCATTATGGCCACCAAATATTGAATTGCTGCCAGTAGCACTCACCAACATCAAACTGTTACAAATCTGGTTGAAGAGCCTCCTTGGTAAAGCAGTGCTTCACTGAGGTCTCCAGCATCTTGCACTGCAAGCCTGCTAGCTAGAAAGGTAATCCATTATTCACTTGGGCTGTGTTTTGCTTGAAGACATGCCCAGCACAGCTATATTTGGCTTCATCCTGGAATTTTTCACAGCAGTTGTGTTTCTATCCAGGTGCCTGGCAGCCCAGAGCCGAGTGTGGATCAGAACTTGCTGTTGCCTCACATAACTGGATAGGTTCCTGAAGCTAGGATTTTCTTGCTTTCCCTAAAACAGAATGATCACATGGAAGGCAGCTTCAGCACCCTGAATTTCTCAGTATAAATGAGCCAAGGAAGCCTCACACAGGTAGGTGTGAAAACACCTGGCAAACTGTTCTGTGCCAGACTCCTGGGAAGCAATGGGGAAGTTATCCCCTGGATACATGGGCAGGGCCTATAGAGAGATGGCAAAGACGGGCTTAGGAGGGGAATCTTCTTTATCCATCTGCAGAGCACTAATAAGGTGCAATAGATAATGGCTCTGGTGTCTGTTGCTGACTGTCCTTGGATTTTTATTTGGATATTTGCCATTCACACAGAGCCCCCTCTCAGCAGTGCTGGGTGTAAAACATAGGGTGGCTTCTGCTGGAGAGCAGGAGAGCAGAGTCCCAGGAATATCCTTACATTCTGCAGGAACATCCATCACAACCACCAACAGATATTTTCCCAAGTACTCATTGCAATTTGCTTGGCTAATTAAATGAGCGGAATTGCTTGATTCCACTTCTGGTGTAAATCTATGATATTTTTATCAGTATCATGCTGTAAACTTTAATGCTGTAATCAGCACAGAACGTATCTGTCTATTTCCAGAGCATTTGAAGGGCAAAAATGTTACATTTTTATGTGCAGTTGGTTAGATCACTCTCACAGCCTCCTCTCTAAMTGGTCTTTTATTGCAATTTTAGTTTCTCTAGACATCCTCCAGTTGCTAGTGAGTGTTAATTTAATGAAAACATTTTTTTTCCTACATTTCCTTGATATTTTTTGAGTAAGAGTCCAATTCATTAGCTAATAGTTTAGGGATACTATTTGTTGACAGTTACTATTTGGGTTCTTCAGTGTATAATTTCCTTCCAAAATGAACAGAGATCCTACAAATCAGAGATTAATCTAAGAGATCAACTGTATTGATACAAAAAAATTATCCTATGAATTTATTTTAAAACATGTAGTTCAACTGTTAAAAGCAATGGTGGTACCTAAACTGAATTCCCAGCACTTGGTTTATATCTTGTCTTCTCTTTCTGTTCTTTCATTTGAGTTAAAGCTAATCTTCATTTTTACCTTTTAATGATTTTATTTATTTCACAACCTTGTGAGATGAATAATAACCCTTGATAAATCAAAATAGTATCAGTATGAACACAGCCAGGCAGCCAASACATAATCTATCATGACAGTCCAAGAGGATATCTATAGTAAGAAGATATGATTCGAGTTTTTTAGATTAGGTTAGGTTGATTGGTTGGGTTTTTTGTTGGTTGTTTGGTTTTTTGGTGGAAGACCATGCACATGGCTTAAATACCTTCACAGGATATATATATATATGGATATATATATGGATCTTCCAACTCACAAGGAAGTTCTAGTCATGCAAACAAGGGGARAAGTGCTTCTCAGTCTGAGTTACTTTTAGCAAATGAAGAACTCCTAACAGGCTCAACTACTCAAGCCCCAACAACCTCAGAAGTGGAAGCTTTGACTGATAGAGGTGTGAACCAAAATTCATATGGGTCCAATGCAGATAACCTGTTTGCAAAATCAGGTGCAGGCTTTGCTGATACATTCTCAGGTGCTGATAAGTGAGATCTCAGACTATTATGCTTTTGAGCAGGGTGAATGCCAGGCATATCTAAATATACATAAGGCAGTGATGAAGAAAAAGCTTGGGAGGGTATTCTTAACTCTACATTTTCACATAACAGAATAAAAAGGTGAAAGATTAAAGAGCAAAAATGGATCAGTAAGGGTAAAGCAAGCTTATCACACTAATTCAAAAAGTACATATTTAAAWGACTGAAAAGTAATTGGCAAATTAAGAAGTTACCATTTGAACTACAATAATATATATCATRTATAAAATATATTTATAGTCTGGACATGTACTGCTCCCCTCTTTTCTCAGATTTACTGAAAATGTCTCTCTGCAAATTAACCAGGCTCCCTCCATTAAAGACAGTAAGGTAAAATTCCCTGTCTGCAAGAAATCCTTTCTTGAACATCAGTTATTGCCATAAAAACACATAAATGTTTCATAAATAATTTCCCATTATGTATTAATAAAAAAATTATCTTTGAAGGCATACATTATACATAAATTCAATCCATTTAAAATGATTCATGTCTGAAGTGCATTCCCCAGCACTCTTTAAAAGTAAAGTCAAAGAGCACTTGTTTCTTAGGTGAACTAATTACCAGCTCTGGTCATTCCTTGAATGATGTGGCACAGATTTTGTCATTCCTGGTACAGAGTTTTTGAATGCTGCATTGAAAGATCATAAATTCAAATATTAGTGTTTTATTGTCAAGTGTATCTTATTTTTTCCTTAGTCCTTCATCAAGTGTATCTTATTTTTTCCTTAGTCACTCATTTGTTTCCTCATTCTAAAAATATCTTACAAGGGATTTGAGTTATGCTACAAGTCCAAGCTTCTTTTTTTTTAAAATATATTTTCCACCAATTCTCTATAGTCAAGGGCTGCAAAGTTCAGGACTTAAATTCTCTTATCTCTTTCCTTATGCATACATAAAAACAAAACCTGTTAACCAGCAAAAAGAGGGTCAGAAGAAAAGAAAACAAACTTCATATTTGTGTGTGCTTGCTTCCTTTCCTCCCTACTGAATGTAGAAATAGGAGACAGTCATTCCACACCTCTCTGTTTGACTAAGGCAAGCATTAATAAAATAAAATGATTTATATAATAAAACAGATTTCCCAGGGGACAAAACATCAGGATAGCAAAAAAAAAGTACAGAAGGAACGTGGGGAATGCTCAGCTGGTGCATACTTTAAAAATTGTRCTCTGTTATCCTGTTTTCTCGGACTCTATCTCATGTGGGCTATGAAAAACCAGCTCACTCTATACATGTATACCACCATTAAATATCAGAGGCCTTTAAATAGAACACTAAAATAATGTAATGTATTTTATGGGAAAAAAATTCTGTTTTAATTAATTTTTTTGCATTTATTGAAACAATGCATGACCGACCAATCACAGGTTATTTTGAAATGGATGGATGGAGAGATGGATGGATGGATGGATGGATGGATGGATGGATGGATGGATGGATGGATGGATGGATGGATGGATGGATGGATGGATAAAGGGGTGGATGGAAGGGTGGATGGATAAAGGGATGGATGGATAAAGGGATGGATGGTTAAAGGGGTGGATGGATGGATGGATGAAACCCTCAAGCCGTGATACGCTTCTACGTTTCCAGTGAAGAGTGATCCCATTAGGATGTTCAGCAGATCAAGCAGCTGTTCTGTCAGCGTGCACAGTTACCTCCTACAATCTGGCACATTTCCCAAAGCTAAGCAACATGTCTGTCTTCTCTCCGGCCCTAAAACCTTGCTAAAACTCTTTGAAGTGACAAGTGAGCATGAAGTATCACKGTAGAGAACAAAATAACTCAAGATGAAGAGGTGGATTGCCATCTGAAAAATTGTGTTGATTAAGGTAGATCCCAATAGGATCATGAATGTCATTCTCCTTTTTTCAATTTTAAAGAGTGAATATGCTTGGCAGTTCAAGGAAACCAGAAATCCCTCCAGGCACATYAAATTCCAACTCAGCTTTATCTTATTAAGTAGCTGATGTGATCCAACCCTCCCTATAAACAAAAAAAGTGCTGAACACCAGCAAAATAGCCCTTTTTACTGTGAATAGCACTTTGGTTTGGACATCATGGTATCTTTTCCTCCAACAGCCTACGGAGGATGTGAACTCCAATAGACCATTTTCTAAAAGTAGTGAAACACACAGTTAATGTAAACATTCTGCTTTCACTTTTGGGCTGTGCTACCGAGGCAATGACAGACGCTGTAGTGGATATACTTATTCTTATCTCTTTTCCATTAAAAAAAAAAAAAAAAAAAAAAAAAAAAAAAAAAAAAAAAACCAAACAAACCAAAAATCCCAAACCAGTATGTTTTGGTATGTAAAGTGTGTTCTACATGCAAAACGGGAAAGTGAGTGCAGAGCAGCCCAGTCCTGCAGTAAAAAATTATGTCCTGCCTCCCAAGCCTTCCTGTAATAACAGGATTTAGAGGCTTCCACATCAACCCAAATGAATGCTGAAGAACATTCCTAAGTGCTTTGATCATAACAATTGTCCTGTGACAGGCACCTATCCTGGCCCTCAATGTTTACACYGAGAGGGTTTTTCAGTGGTCTTCAGAGAGCCAGGATGCATCTTCAGTGAGAACACCGTGACCCATGTGGGGGTTCCAGACAAGCAAATGAAGTGTAGGAGGACAAAGAACAGCTCAGTTCTCAAGCATCCAGAAGGCAGGATTTGGGCACAGCCCTGCAGGGATTYAGCTGTCCTGCCTCTGATCTGAGCTGGGGCAGTCATCTTTCCAAAGTCCTGGATGTGCTGGTTTAAGTCTGTGAGGGCTCTCTTTGGGCTGTGCAGCTTTTTGCTCCTTCGTTCTTCCTGACAACCAGAGTTATCGTTGAGGATGCTTTCAGCCTTTTAGCTGATGAACATTCAACAGATCCTTTTACTCAGTTTTCCTTGTTCTTTGTCACATTCTTTCCCTGCTGGAAAGGTTATTTCAACATCGTGCTGATTTGTTGCATTTGCTTTTCCTTGCTCGCTGTCCGCTCTCCTCACACAGGAACAGCCCGTTGTTGCTTCATTGCAACCTTTACTGTAAGAAGGCTGAGATCACTTTCCTGAGCCTTATTAGGTGGAAAGCATTGCCCGTGTGTTTTGTGTCCCAAGACTCATTCTCTGCAGTTATTTAAGGACAACTTTAAGTGATGCWGTCATATATAGGCTCATTGCCAGCCCTCAAGTCTCTTGCTAGAGGTTTATACACTCTGCCAGTATAGTTAGAGCACTTCTACTACAAAACCTTATTTTTTTCTTACCCTACTATTCATAACTCTGCCTGCCTTATTTAAAAATTGCTAGTTTTTTTTGTTGTTGTTGTTGTTGTTGTTGTTGTTTTTTTTCAGGTAGCAGTTGTTCACCAAGATAACAATAGGTTTTAATGACTGGTTTTGTAGAATGAACCTAAGACATAATCTCTGCAGGATTTTATCATCCCAGTTATCAGGTTTTAACGATGTTGCTTCTTTAAGAATTTAGACCAAATTGCACAATATTTTGTTTCAACTCCTAATCCATATTTTCTTAAATTCCAGTCYTCCCCCTCCTAGGCTACCAATCTAATGAATAATGGTCTGATTTTACAATAGGGATCATGAGAAAGCAGAAGAGGTCTTCCTGCTGCTGTCTGCTGGTCACAGACAATTCCACTTCAGTCTTCCATTCAAAACAGAACAAGCTGCAGAAAATAAGTGTTTCCATGAAAAACAGACAGGGAGACCTCTGCCATGGAAAACAAGAGATGCCAATAAATAAAGAAACTTCARAAAAGAAGCTATCCATGCTCTTTTATCAGAGAGAGAAACAAAGAATATTTACATCTTTCTGTAGTTAAGGTAAATGAAAGACTATGCTTTTATAAAAACCTGACCACTCTAATTTCTGAATTTTTCTCATTCTGATGAAGGAAATAATGCCTTTTCTAAGTGTCCAGAAGTTAAAGCTCTCAGCCCACCATGGTTAAACTGAGAAACATACATGTCATATGTGATATTCTATTCCAGTTTTAGCAATATGTTTTCTCCAGGACCGTATTTTTCACTCCAGTGAATATGGATAAATGTCATCAAGAAGAGTCAGAGCAAATCAAATCCGTGTAGTGACATGACACATTACAGAGTACAGGTAGCAAAGAATTTGCTCCTGCTTTTTGGTTGCAATTTCTGAGACTGCCAGGAGAGGAGATTAATCATATGGTTACACTTGCTGCATGTGGAGGAGCTGTAGGGCAAATAAAAGTTTTACTGAATCAGCAGGCAGCTCTCTAATGCTGTTACTTCTGCTCCTGAGGCTTTTTCCAAGACAAGAATTATAATAATTTATGCACAAAGAGAGCAGTCAAAATGGCCCTAGATTTGTAGAAGTAATGTCGTAGGGCACATAAAGAAAGGTCTTGAGATCCCAGATGCAAACTAATGTCTATTGATTTTTAATAAAATAAAAATTAGGTGCAATGCTATTTTGCCATTCTTTGTCACTCTGTCTTCCTAAGGAGATAAATTTGAATTCAAAAGAGAAGATAATTCAAGTGGGCATTTCAGTTTGATCTCCAGTAATCCATAGTTTGGGGAATATGATGCTGTCYTATATTTGAAACTGAATTGTTTATGCACCAAACACACAAGGTATTATTTCATCCTACAAGGCAATGCCAAAGTCAGAGTGAATGTTTATACATTGGCAATGACCTGGTTTTTAAAGTGGAAACAATTATAGTAGAAATTGAGGTTTCCTCATAGGACTTTATGATTCAGAAAAACAATCCATGCCATATAAACAAAAAAGCTTCCAGCCTAAAAGCATGTGCATCAGTTTTGTTGAATGATGATCACAAAATGGCAAGTGGAAATAAAGATTTATAGTATAAATCAATCTTAGATTTTATTTTCATGTTACTAATCAGAAGTTGTTTAGTACRTAAATGTCATATATAATAAAGGGAATAAAATATGTTTTAGTAGCTGGATTATGCCAGGACAATAAAATTTATAAAAATAGTTTGTCTCAGCTAGAAAGAATTCAGCAGTGTTCTCAGAAGAATATTTGCTCTATGCAAATCAAGATGGATATMGAGGACTCAGAGCAGATTGGATGCAGAGAGCTATAGCACCTCGTGCTGCATCAATCTTGTTCCCAACAGCCGAGGCCTCTCAACACTATATGTGTCTGAGGCAGTGTTCAGGCACGCCGGATCCCTGGCAGACAGTCAAGGACTCAATCCGACATGGAATTTCTCTGTGGCTGCACCCACTGGCAAGCTCTGTCTAACTAGGCTCCTCCTCATCAGCTTCCCCTCCTAGGGTCACTCSAGGCCACAAGGAGCTGGCTCAGAACAGGCTTCTGCCTCACTTGACCGAATGAGAAAAAGGGTGGAGAGGTACCTTTGGTGTGTATGAGAAAGCAGCTGCTCCATCCAGGAGTGACCTCGTGGCATTGTAACCCTAACCATCTAAACCTCGTTTAGATTCCTTTAGTTTCCTCTCACCAGCTKGTTATTACCCTGGCAATAGGCACCTGCTCTGGCCACATCTCTGAAGGGCTCAGGAAGACAGAAATGCAGGAATGGCCAATGCCTGTCCTGTTCCTTAATGCTCTTCTTCAGGGTGTGTCCTTCCCCTTCCATACGTGTGTGGTGCTCCTTCTGGCTCACATGGTCCAACTGTTGGACAGGCTGCATCTTTGSTGTTTATTTGGGATTACCCAGCTGTGCATACAGTAAGGTCAAAAGTGAACTTTGTGATAACTCTGGCTTGCAACCTGCTCTGAGTGATCRTAACAGTGCTTAGCAGCAAGTCCATAATTTGTGCTACAGCTTTATCAGCTCTAGGAGATACCAAGTCCTGTTGGAATGTTTCCAAGAACCTGAACATATGCAAAAACAAAAATGAAAACCAGTTCTAACAGCTAATTCTATTACTAWTTTTTATTCTTTTTTATTTTTTTGTGTGACTTTAAAAGTCACTTATTAGATCTTATTTTCCATTTCTCTGTCTTGCCTATCCTTTTGTTAATCCCTCACTTAATGATGTAATTGAGGGATTGTCTTTTAGAAAWTAGATGCTGCATAAGTTTGAACAAGTTGCCTTCTGTTCCTATTCCTTTGGTAGCCTGTATGGAGTAGGGAGCAGGTGCTGCGGTAAAAGGGGAGAGCACATGGGTGAGAAGTGTTTTTGTAGATAGAAACTAAAATAATCTTTAGGAAGAGAGAGTCCTGCAGGATGTCAGTGGGATGAGGTATCATATATAATTATTTGGAATATCTTGAAAATATTCTCAAGCATGTCAACAAATTGTGTTTATACCAGCAAAGAAATCTATTATCTATGAAATGGAAAATAAGTTAACACCTTCTTAAGAAAACAGGAAAAATTTTGGATTTGTATGTCTCTTTCTTTGGTTGTTATGGCATCTCTTACTGTTGGTTCTTTTTAAATTGGGTAAGTTGGTTTTTGATGACCCACTTTGGGTGTGGGACAAGAATGTACCTTTAAAAACATTGACCTAATTACACCATTCTCCACAGATCACTAGAAATGGCAGGGCACAATGTATAGCAAAAAAMTATTCCTTTTTCAGTTTATAATTACACTTTGTATAAACGCAGACCTTCAGGTTTCAAGCATCCATCCTGACAGAAATATAAAGCAGATCATTTACAAGATTTTATTTTCAGGGGGAAGCTGATATGATGAGCAWCAAAATACAGTTGTTTCAAAAGTTTACTTTGAGTAACCACCACTAAACAGARTGACTGCCTSTGGAAAAGGGAAMACTTTTCCAAACTTGCTGTTGCATSTGGATCACCCAAAGATTTGTACCTGCAGGGGTTGGGTGASCAATGGGTGCTGCATCAGTGCTGTCATTCTAAGCCAAGCTCCAGTGWAAGTGCAGCTTCTCCAGCTTCAGTGCAGATGTTTTCCATACAGGAAGCCTCTAATCCAAACTTTCCCTCCTCTCCTCTTGCTGGCCTCATATGGCCTTGTCGTGCTTTTTGCTCATTCTGAAACAATTATATACATTTGAATGGCAGCCAGATCGATTGCAGCCTGTTTTTCAAAAATTAGCCTGCAGTTCTGAAATTTGCAATTTAGCAGAACATTCAAATCAACCAGGCTGAAGGTAAAAAATAATTTCATTTTTGTTGTTAATGAGCTTAAGTATGACGGTCCACAAAGTAAATCCTATTTCTTCTTCAGCCATGTCCCATAGGTCCCACACTCAGGCACAAATCATATATATGCAAGTCTTTAGTAATAGTAGAAAATTTCCAGGTTGCACCAAGGAGGCTTTGGCAAAGCATTTCTCTAAAATGTTTCTACTTTTGAAAAGAAATCAAGGTGAATCCTGAAAGATGTCATACAGCACTTTGTGTTATAACTTGTAAAGCCCAATTCAACGAAGCAGTTTTCCTGTGATGAAATATTACATTCTTGCTTTGAAGTGACAGGGTGTCAGGGTGACATGAATTGCCTGAAAAGTTTCATAGCAGAGCTCAAGAGATTTGTTTTCAAGGAGTTGCATATTCCCTGTGTTTGCAGAATTAAGAGACAGATTTTTTTTTTTTTCTGGTGCCAAAACACAGAGGAAAGTACACATAATTTACTGGAATACAATGGGATAAGGGAACCTTCTGAAGTATTTTATTTAGGTTTCTGTTCTGGTTTACATTTGCTGCTCTTTTTTTAGTGTTTTTTTTCTGGCAATTGGAATGGATCTGAACTTGCACTATCCCAAAATTTATAGAGTCTGTGAGCATGTGTGTGGCGTGGGTGGCTTAGCAGTTCTTGCTGGATCCACAAAAGGAAAYTTTTGCATGTAATAAGATGATAAATTTCACAACTGCTTTGAAGGTGAGCAGGAACAATCTTAGTATTTGATTGACTGAAAAGACCTGTTTAATGGCCACTATCAATCATATCATTTTARTTTGCAGATTTCTATTTTGCCCATTGTGTAGCTTAGTTAGAACATGCTTCATGCAAACTAGGGATTACTTTAAAAGCCCAGACACCCCACGTTTGTTTATTCCTTCCTTTCTGTGTTACACAAAGATGGAATAGTGCCTTTGTATCTTTAGCTGCTCCCATGGAGATTTCCAAGACACCAATAAGAGCAAACTTACATTACACAAGGGCCATAAAACACACCAAAAGGGCACCTTGAAACACCGTTATMCCTTCAGGCTTGTCTATATGACCAAATCTAAGCGTGCCTGGAAACATTTCCAAGTGCTGGGCTGGGAACATCTGTGCTAGTGGAGAGAGCTTTACCTGGCATGAATTCAACCTTTTACAAACACTGCTGTACCCAAAGAATTCCTRGGCACCTTTTGGTGTTTTGGCAATTAAATGGCCACTGTAGTGGCCATTCCCTCTAGGCAGACCTCCTGGAACMTCTTCTTTTGGAGACTGAAAGCAGTTGTTTGGCACTGACATCAGCCAYCCCAGTCCACTTGGACCCAAACAGTCTCAGGCAAAGTTCATTTACTGGAGCAGGTGTAGGCAGAAGAACTTCTACAAGAACCAGAAGGAACTGATATTTCCCCAGGCCTTGTGTTGTCATGGAAGGTTATTTTGGAACACCTAGTCTCTTGGATAAGGAATATCTGCTCCTTTGTGATTTTTATGATATCAGGTATCGTACCAAACCAACAAAGTGATCTCTCTACAACTTGGTTGCCACCRATCCTTCATTTTGGAGAGCAGATTTTCAGCTGAAATGTTTCCATCTCGGCCTCTGTCCCAGTTTATTTCTGTTTCCCACAGACCTGCTGAGCTCCATTGGTGTAGCAAATGAGAAATAAGGAAAAACTGTGATTATCCTGAAGTTTCAGGGCAAGATGTGTTTGAAAAAGAAACTCATTATCCTGGCTACATATTRGACSTCAAAGGGATAAGTGATAGAAAGARGAAAAATCACATGAAGTTTTTAGTAGAATTTTGGAGGTTCACAAAGTTATTAAAAATCTTCCGGAAGAAGTAAAATGTTGGCTGATAGTTAACTATATTAAGGACATATTCTGTCTCAGGTAAAAAAAAAAAATAAACCCAAAAATCAACAAAACWGTTAAAGAGACAGATTGGCCATTGGAGACTTCTGTCATAAACCAYCCACAAGAAAGCACCAAACAAGAAAAACCACTCACAGAAATCACTGCGGAATCTATTCTTGATATAAAAAGAGTAAGTGGATGTAAAAGCTGGTGATTTAAATGATAAATGAATATTTTAAAATGTTTGTTATATAAAAAATTCCTAACTAAAGTTTAGTCTAGGGACATGGAATAATTTGTGCTTCAGAGGTGGACACAATTAGTGAGAATATTTTTGATAGTGGAAGAAAACCCAAAACATAAGCAGTGTAAGAGGAAGAATTTACAGAGCAAAAAAACTGGGTTACTTTCACCAAGCTTCCTCTTAGAAAAGAGACAATGAGAAATATTTGTAATCACTAGCAAAAACAATTAAAAAAAAAAAAAAAAAAAGTAGGTCTGCAGTGCTGCTGGCTGGCTTCCAGACTACGGGGCAGTCAAATGCCTTTTCCTCCCACTCCTTTTGGTGCTAGCAGGAATCAGAAACTCTGGGGCCAATAGCAGCATTAACAGTGTAAAGGTCTTTTTGAATCTTTAAAGCAGAGTTGTATTTAATCTTTTTTTTTTTTTTACTTTGGACTGCTCTCTGCCAATTTATTATTTATTTTCAGGAATTTGTCAGGATTGCTTATTTCTGCCTTTTACTGTTTTCTGTCTTTCATATATTTTATTGCTCCTGTTGTCATTCTGTTTTTTTTTCTTCCAGGAGAATGATTTCCTCCCTTCCTGACTGATCTTCTGTACCTCCTTCTCCATCTTCCTCCTAATCTGTGCCTGTCATATCTGCTTTTCCTCACAGAATTCCTTGTCAAGGTTTCCTTTCTCAAAGATAAAAGAAATTAAAGAAGTTTGAAACTATTTATYCTAATATTTTGTAAATTATTTGTTCTTCTGTCTTCCAATTATGTCTTCCCTCAGACACTTACACTCTGCTGTCTGTTTAATTTATATGTGCTTTTGTATAAAGTGCTCTTGAAAAATTCATTATATGCAAAATCTCTCATGATCTTCACTAAGAGAAAGGTGATTAATTACATGTTGGAATAAGTCAGAAGTGACTCAGAGAGTTTTGGAAAGGTGCAAATTTTTGAATGTGTTCTTGAGCATGTAATACAATCTTGTATATCAGTTGTCTCTTAGAATTGGAATGCACATAAGGTGCACCAATGCAATGGAGAAATGATCTTTCCTTGTCTAACGGGTCACAACAATTACTGTGAACTGACTATGGCAAAGGGAAACCATTCCCTGGAGTCTGGTTTCATAAGCACCCTACAGGTACTGTCCTACCCCACAATTTTTGTTTTCAATTGAAGGGAGAGGCTTGTTGAACAGAGCTTTATGATGGCAGTTTTCCAGATGGGATTTATTCGTTAAGAGCAGTGCACATATGTATTATCTATTGCAAGCCAAAAGGTGACCTTCTGGAGCAGTAAACCACAAACTGAAAAGTAGCCCTGTATGAGGAAATATTAAGTCCAAAGACACTAAGCCCCCGGTGTCTGGTATTCATCTAAGCATTGCATTTGGCTTTGGCTACCAATCTCAGCAATATCTAGGAAGCTTTTGAGAGAGTACAGTTGTGACACACACCATGGTTTGGACGACTACTTGCTTTTCATGTGGACAAAATTCTTCATCTAATTAAACCCTGAAGGTCTGATGACGTTAGGTATACACAGTCAATGCCAGTAACATTTTCCCTTTGATCTCAATGGGAAGTGTTCCCRCTTTCAAGATGAAAGATGTACCAAAAAGGACATTCCCCATTTAATAGATTTGCTGTCTGTAGTGACCTGAAGTTCTTCCAGGTCTTACTCAACTTTCAGGTTTTGCTGCTTACCACCTTTCTGTTGTGGATAATCTTTAATAGTACAGAAATTTGTCTTTTATTCAGAAATGAGACTAGGTCAAAGTAAATTTAGCATTGCTATCACAATGAAACATTTCACTGTGGTTTACTAGAACAGTCTAAACATGGCATGTGCAACATTTTCTCTGTGGAATGATTAATCTCATTAGAGTCAATGGCTGAAATAATTAYAAATGAAGGAAAAGGAGCTACAGCAAAAGAAATACGGCATTAATGACCAACTTAGCATAAGGAAAACTGTGATACACCTCAGAAAACAGCTGGGCATCAAATGCAGAAAGCAGTAGTCCCATCTCTGAAAAGGTCAGAGGACCATCTATTGACCAAATGGGATACTGATCCTTTCCCCATCTAGACATTTCTGTTCTGGCCATCCCTACAGCCTGCAGTGCCACCAGCTCGAGGGTTTCCCACAACAATGCACATAGCCAACTTTTATAATCTCTTTGGTGAATCTAGAAAAAAGTGCCTTGTCCTTTCACTAGAAATATTGCTGGTTTGGAAATGTGGTAATTCCTTCACAAAGCAGGGATACTAGTTAAGGCTACCGGTTACTACAGTTGATGTAAATTATGTGAAAAAAAATCCTGTGATATTAAATAATTATTTATGATTATTTATGATTTAACCACGTTTTTACATGGTTAAATCATGTAGATTCTCTCTGTTAAGGCCGACCATTAGGGGAAGGTAGTCCATGAGGTAGTCACTCACCAGAAATGTTCCTAGAGTAATAAAGAGCAAAATGTATCTGGGCCTTGCAATGTCTGAAGGGACCCTTCGGTCTGTGGGGAGTGGAGCAGTTAAGGACACCTGAACACTGTTGTTCTTTCTGCCAGACCTCTCATTTCTCCAGGTATAGCAGTCCAATCTGTGTAGATTTGCTTCCCTGACACCACGTTTCAAATTGACTTGGCTTAACTCTTATTATTTAAACCATCCTTTTCATTCTTGAACTCAAGTGAACTTACCCTTTAAGGGGTTTGTACATTCTCCTGAGGTTAATTCAACTTTAGTGAATGTAGCTGACTACATTTTATACCTAAAATCTTCCTGTTAAAGATCCAAAAAGGTACTGCATATGGTAGAATATGGGCTTTTAACAAAAATAATTCTATTTTGTGGTTCTTCTCTTTAATGAGTCACCTGACCTCTTTTAACATCAATTTTTACTTGGTGTAAATAGCTAAGAAGTTGCATTTGTATTTAAAAAAAAAATACTGCCACGTGTCTCAGCTGGTCTGATCAGCACTACTCAAATTGCCAAGAGTAGGAGAAAAAATTCCAGGGTGAAATCACCAGAAATCAAAAAGTCACTRTGTCAAGCTAAATTGCCAAGTAGTCACTTCTTTGACCCCAGCCAGCTGGTATTGTTGATTCTTTGTRAGGCTCCGAGGCAGATCTGGRGGTTTCCAGTGCTGGCTCAGYCCACAGAGCAATGAGTATTGTCAGYRTCAGCTCAATGGTGCTGAGGTCTCAGAAACAACCCAGGTGTTTCTGTCAGAGGTGGAAACAAGTGAGATAAACTGAAATTTTCCTTCATTCACTCTGCTTAGTTTGCTCCTGATTTTGAATCTGAAAGGCAGATTGCTCTGACACAAATAGTTCTTTTGATTTGAGTCAATTTATTCAGCTGCTTTAATGAGRTGCCGAGAGTAAAGATGTTTAACACACATCATTCAATGAATGTAGGTGAGATTTTACTGAGCTTTTGGATTCAAAAAGCATGAGTTTATAAACGAATGCTATATAGATTTAGAAACATAACTGTAAAGCTGTTTCTACCTTATGTCCTGTAAAGGACTAATGAAATAAAGCTTCAGGTTAGGGTTACTGATCAAATCAGTGTCAGTGCTCAGAATGAGAGGAGCCTCAAAACTAGATTTCTTTTTTTTGTTTCCCTCAGAATGAGATTATAGCTTTTATTTAGGACCCAATGAGTTTATTCTGTCTGTAATGGTAGAAGTTGGGGCCCTGTGATTGAGGTTAAGRCAAAGATTAGCATTAGGGTTAAGTTTAATGCAGGCAGGAGCCAAGGAGCAGCTCCATGTGAAGCTGCTTGCCTAGTTTTGTGTCAAAATGTTGGATTTATAACTGATTCCATTGCCCAGAGAGGATGATCAGTTAGGTTCAAATTTATGTTTTAACTGGCGGTGTTGAAGAAGCTAGAACTGCACAAAACTGAAATATATTTCCCTCTCACAGAAAAAGAACAAGTGCCAACAGAAACACCCTAATTAGGCTCTTTCAGTTGCCAAGGATTTCAGATTAGAGGAAAATCAGTATATTGCTGGATTGAAATTAGTGTTCAGACATATCACATGCTGCAGAACTGTAACTCCATGAAAGGGAAAAGCTTTCCACATGGATAAATCTGGTCTCTTGCCTGAATCCAGTCTCTCGTTCATCTGCAATGCTATGGTTAAAGATCCAGGACAGCAACAATCTAAGCAGTGTTGCGAAASACTCGGGAAGCCACTGGAGGTGGTCATGAGCCAGTGCGGATCCCAGRGCTTGTGACAGAGTAACTGGTTTGTGGATAAATACAGGACAACGACTAGGGGTCAGAATTTCACTTGCTAGGGGAACTAAGAATTCTCTTTTGAATTAGCAACATTTCGTTGTAGCTAATGAATTTTCAGGTGCTAATGGGTGTGGATCAACATGCAGTGTCAGCAAGGGCTGGTGCTATGGGGGAAGTCGTGGGTGGTACAAAAAGATGTTCCTACCGCAGGCTTAGTCACAGCACCTTGGCTTTCCTTTCTGAGCATTTCTGCCTGACCAGAGAGCTTAAACTCAGGGCTAGCTGTAGTTCTGGCTTGTAGCCTAGAAGGGCTTTTGAATCAATGCTGCATACTAGGCAGCAGCACTGGGGATTTCATGGGAAGGAGTTTCTGTGAGTCACACTGCTCTGGTATCTTGGGTCTATCTCATCTGGAGTAAAGGGGAGGATGGGGGCCAATGTTAGGCAATGGCCTAACAYTGTCTGAGTGAAAATACAGATTTAGAACTAGTCCTGAGAGGACCAAGGGTATTTGTGTCATACAAGATTTGAAAMAGTTGCCATTTTATGCACATAGACAAATTTTATAATTTCTTTAGTGAATCTAGAAGAAAGTGCCTTGTGCTTTCACTAGAAATATTGCTGGTTTGGATATGTGGTATTCCCTTCACAAAGCARGGATACTAGTTAAGACTACCAGCTACTACAATTTATGTGAATTATGTGAAAAATTCCTGTGGTATTAAATAATTATTTAGTATTTTCAGYATGACAGTTTTTACATGGTTAAATYGTGTAGATTCTCTCTGTTAAGTCAGAGCATTACGGGCAGGTTTACAATCTGTAGTGTTAACCAGAGACAAAAGTTTCTCCTCTGTGTGGGTATTGTGTTTCTCTATTGGGGATGCTTTAGAGTTACTGTGCCAGATGGCTGATGGAGCTGTCCCTCCATATGAGAAGGATCATGGGTTCAGGAGGCAACTTTGAGAAAGAAGGCTGCCTGCATAACCTCTTCTTATTCTTGGGATAAAGAGAAACAACATAATTTAGMAGCAGAAGAAGAGTTCTCACCATAATCCCTTCTCACAATAAACAGASTTATCTGGTTTCTTGAGTTAAATTCACACCAATAAACATACTATGAGTTCCCACAAAAATATGCCCAAGGCAAKCCTCCACAGTCTAAAAATCATCCTAAAAACTATCTGAAAAAATGCCCAAAATATAGAATTTATCAGATTTTTTTACTTGTCCTGCAGCCTAAGTGTTTGCTTCTGACATGAAGATTCTAAACCTAAGGATGTCCAGAGTACTTCCAAGTATCTGTAACCTCAGAGTTATATTTACTATAATTTTATTCTGTTTCTTGTAGGGATGAAATATTTTATCATTTTGATGACACCATGGTAAAAATGAAAAGTTGCTGGGAGTGAAATGCAGAAGCAAGATTTTTAGACATATGTAAGAATAATGTCCATGTTGACAATAGTGGAACTATTCAAATGTGTAAGATTTTGTTCATGAAGTATTAGTGTGGCTGATGATTAATTGTAATGTTGGAAAAGGTCACATAGATGTTCATTACAAAATAGGTCCTCTTACAGGCTGATTCCTCAAAATCAAACTGTTCACGATTTTCTGTCTCATTTTGGTGCCAAAAACWTTCAGATGATGATAAAGCACTCTTGTCTTCTATAGGACATGACTTTTTTCTTTTCTTGCCTTACTCCCAGCCATGCAATCTCCCTCCATTCAGAGCTCCCTTCTTTTCTGAGCAATTTTGTGGCACTTGGCATGTCTTTTATATTTTAATTGTGTTGTAAGATGATGGCATAGMTAGCAGTAAATGCTTCAGTTTTTCCATAGCTCCACACAAAGCTGGTATTTTCAGTAAAATTTAGGGGAATTAGATAGTCAAATCCCAATAAATTTCAGTGGATGCTGGACACAGAACTGGCTCTGCTCCTCTGAAAATCCCTAGAGACTTATAATTTTCTTTGTWTTTACTAAGTAAATATATCAATCTTTTAAAGTGAAATGTTTAGAAATGAGCTGAAACACCTGAATAGATCTAAATATTACCAAAATCTAGCTGTACAGGAGTTATTACRGTGTCCATAGTCTCTTTTCCATCACTCCTCCCTTTGTAAACTAAGGACCTGAGGAGCCAGCAACTGAAGTCAATGGAAAATGAAGCTGCTGAGCARCTCTGTAAACAAACTCTCACAGCTCTGTGAGGTATTCACAGAAAGGCATCCAAAAATGTGCTTTCTGTTTGTGTAGTGTCAAAGTGCTCCATGGCTGATACCAACTCTAAGTGCAACTGCAGAGCACCCTGGAATGATGGGAAATGTCCTAGCCAGGAGTTTCTTTCAGCCTCTCAGATCTCAGGTGTACAGCAGGAATAACTCATGGGAGAGCAGCTCTAAAGAGTCCCCAGCTCTAAAGGCAAAGGCACTAATAGTTACAGGTGCTCCTTAATTCCAAACCAAAACTAAGGCAGAATGTGATTCTTCTTTCCCAGAAGTTTTCACTCCTTTAATAAAGTTTACTATATGCTGTCAGATGTATTCATGTCAATTTGTGTGTTCTGTTCATTTTCAGAAGTGCCATAGTATTTCTCTTGTCTCAGTGCAGAGCATTTTCCTAGGTTAAAATTAGAAGCTATTCAAATTAAGTAATAAACCAGTATTTTTCTTAATTTTTTTTTTTAATTTTTAAGAATGCATGGAACCTGTTCTGCTTATTTTACCCATCCTCACCAAGCAGTTACATCATATTCAGCTTAGTACAGAGGGATTTTTAAAGGGGGGTTTTACTCAAGCAATAGATTAAAATGCTTAGTTGCTTTAATGGAATAAAACTGATTTCAAAATATTTCAGAATCTTAGCACTGGAGAAATCAGTTTCCCTATTCTGATTGTCTACAATGACAAACCCATTTCCTCAGTAGCTACCACACAGTGCATCTTTGAACAGCCATGACCAAGTATCTGGGTGTGGGAAACTCATTTTTTACCTCTTTTCACCCATTCTTGACTGATCCACTTGCAGTGCTCCAAAGGCTGAGGAGACACAACACAACAGCCATGAAAGCAGTTGATCTGGTACAGTGTTGGGGCTTCTAAGACACAACTGTGCATGGAAACAAAATCTGAGGAATGGGATAGAAAATATGCTGATAATTAAATGTATTATACATGTCCTTCACGTCACAATTCCTGGTTGTGGGAGGTGCCAGACTATTCTRAGAGGACAATTTTGGGACAGAGATGATTTTGGGAGAGCTACAAGATGCAACTTCTCCCACCCTACCTTGGCTTCTTGGTCAGCTGCAGATCCAAGTCATGCAGAAAGAGAAAAGTACATTTATTTAGGCCCAGGTCCATGACTTAAAATGCTATTTTTTTTTCTGGGTATGCAGAACCTAATGATTGAAACTTGATTTAATGGTCCTACTGCTCTGAACTCTCCACACACACAGTTATGACTCAGCTAACTTAGAAAACCAAAACCATTGAGCCATAAATGTAAAATTATACAGGCATTTCATGTCCTGTATGAGTGCTTGAGTTGCTTATGCTTGYGCACCCAATGGCTTGTCCATTTGAAAAATGTTTCCTGCTATTGAATCTTCCTATCTATCACATTTTTGCATCTCCCTATTTCTTCYGGATAGCTGGTTCTCATAAATTATGCAATGAGAGTATCGCTCAAAATAAGGACAAGTGATATCCTCCAAAGATTTAATTTGAGGCTTCAACTAGGTCATTCTTGTTTGAGGCCACGCAGACCATTATTTTTAACATGGCCCAGCAAAAAATAGCCATGCTGCAGAATGTCTAGGGAAATGAAGAAATTCTTGAGAATCTGGCTTACACATTTTGTACTGGAAAAGGTACAGAAACCATTGAAAAGGAAGTTATATTAGAAGAAAAAAAGACACAAAAAAAAACCTAACAGCTGAATGAATCCTAAACAAGAAGGATTCATTTCTCAGAAATCAATGGGATGTAATTCTTCAATTCTCTTCTGCATATTTCAGCATAAAATCAACCTCTCTCTGGGAAGGTAGTAGGGGAAGAAAAGAGGAATGAAAGGAAGCATTCTATCTACAGCTGCCAGAAAGGAATGCACTTAATCATTTTGCATTAGTCTTCCAAAATTGGAATTAAAAAGAAGAGGAAAGGGTAATTTTACATTTCAGTGMATATTTCACCCATTTGTTATTTTAATGGTCCAAACTGCACAATAATGCTTTAGAAGAAGTGCCATCTTATATTGTAATATGAGTATACCAAATTGAATTGGACCCATGCTGTTCACAAATACAGGTTTAGAAGTCAAAAAAAACCCACCATTGCTAATTGCAGTGTGCTAAAAATCTGAGGAAAACAACACATGCATAATACAAAGCTAAGCATAATCCAAAAACTAAAGGTATTTTGTATTTTATACTAATGTTTTCTGTTGCCCTTTTGGATTTTACTTTTGTGGAAGGATATTCTGCTCTTCCATTAAACTTTGCATCTTTAATGGCTGCTCTTCTCCAGCTTTCYTTAGTAGCAGATGCAACACAGTGTGTTTAACAGCAGGAGCCTTGGCCTGGGGAGCCATGAGCCCTACTCAGTGAGTACTTCCAGCATGGCTTTTACTCTTCTTCCGTGCTGAACCAACAACCTAGAAAACATTTCATTATKTAGGCTCTGTGGGACGTGTGGGATACAGAACAGAGAGCATGAAAGGCTAGGAACACTTCACTATTATTTTCTTATTATTTTGCAGTTACAGAATGTTTGGCAAATGATGGTACACAAAGTTGCAAGGCAGATGCTATAAATTGGGTCAGTATGATATATATATCTGCCAAAGAGCTGTTTAAGTACATTTTCACTGTTTCCAGCAAAAATAACAAGAGAGAAGTAAAGACATCATGAAGTAATTATGTCATTTGGAAAGAAAATACAGCAGGGATTTTTAAAACATAYGTGCAAAAGGAAGAACAAATTGAACACACACCATACTTGAAAACTTAATGGAAAAGGAGTAATTGATAACGCAAAAACAAAGACATTATCTTACCTTGAGTTCATTCTGAAATTCAAATTATATCCTATGTAGGATCACTAATGAAAGGTAGAAAGTGCTTTCTTTAGTTAGGATACCATTTTAAATTTCTGCTCAAGGAATGAGGAGGCTTTGTAATGGCAAACATTTTACAAACTAGAGATTAGTTAAAACAGTGGAGCATTAAAGAGAAAGACGGCTAATCAATTCAGCTCCAAGCATAGATCATTTGTCCCACATACAGCACTGAAGGCCTCAGTCTTGTCTCTTCCCCAATGTGAGGTACTACATAAGTATCCTCATTACATAACAGAGTCTCTCAGGTACTGTTAGCAGGTTATTCCCAAATAGAATCTGCCCATATGAGGAAAGGGGCACCCTATTTACCATCAGGRAAAGCAGAAATGAAACTGAATACAAAAAATAACATTTTTTGAAGACAAAGCCATGCTCAAGAGAGTAAGGGACTAATAGTTAATGTCAAAGGAAAGAAGGAAAAAGTTGAGAAAGGAGACTCTGCTGTAAATCTTGGGGGAAATTCCCTGTTATCAGTGTCAGGAGACACCAACGGGGAAAATTAGCAAGAACCAAGGCCACTTGATAAYGAGCTGGATTGAAAGACTATGGCTGTGACTAAGTCAGTCCTAAGTGACTAATTACGTCCTTTCCATCTCCAGTGTCTCCAATAAAACCTCAGTTCTAAAATAAAAAATAAATGTCTGTAGACAAGCCAAAAGAGAAAAAGATGTTTCCTCTAGAAAAGACCCAAAGGCCTTTAGGGCAATGCACATGAAATTATTTTGGCTTGGAAGGAATKAATATTGTTATGGGCTGTGGAGGCAATCACAATCCCATAAAGGAAGCTAGTAAATGGCTATTTACCCTAAAATAAAGAGGTGTTAGTTAGCTGTGTGATGTGGAAATACATCTCAGGTATGTGTTTAAAGACTCATGTAATCTTTGTGAGAGCAATGCTTTGTTACGAGGGCCCATGGGGCCCATGCTCCTTTTTTTTT